>NC_048595.1:9406443-9634009 GCF_003668045.3 Cricetulus griseus
TGGAAGTCTCTCTCCTAGGGTGACATGGGTCCTGCATCACAGTCTGGGGCATCATCTTTGGAGCTCCTTTGGTGATTAATTTGTTGAAAAGTTTTAAGGCACATCTATTGTAACTTAAACAATGAATACAACCAGAAAAATTGATATCACTGATTTTAAGTAGTCCGGAAAATAAATATAGAATGTTCTAGGGAATCCCGGCCATTCCTTAAAAGCAGTCATTTATTCCCAGGTCTATAGGAGTAATTGCTGAGGCCAGGCTGCCTGCTTTTGAGTCTTTTCAAGGTAGATTTTAACTTCATTAGAAATACAAATGCAAGCAACACAAAACACATTTGTAGTAACTCAAACTTGTCCCTTTTCACCTAGAATACGGTCTGTGGCAATTTAATTATCGAGAACAATTCAGCAAGAGAGAGAGAGATAAGAGGACAAAGATGTAAAAGAATCGTTTTAGGAAAGAAGGCATCCCAGACAGATTCACCACCTACTCATAACAGCCCGTGATAGGCAAGTTTCTAATTATGTGTTTGTGAGTTCATATTCTCTGCCACGGCAGACATGTCCAAACAGAGGCATAGCAGCCTCCATCTTCTGTAGGTAAACTCTCTTCCCTTTAACTCTTGAGAATTATTTTAATGAAATGGCATCTTGGCTAGTTTTTAGGAACTAGTAGATAAAGAATTATAGCCAAGTGCAAAAAGGACAAATTTCCTCAATTTGACAGCTTTCTATGCATGCAAAAGCCTAGGGTTGCTCTTTTAGAGTTTTTTTCCTTAAAAAACAAAACCCAAAAAACTATACCAAACTAAACTAAACCAAAGAGATGCCCTTGTAGAGTATATAATACCTCCCAAGACCCCCTAAAATCATGTAGCTTGAGGTCTGAGCCTGCGGCCAAGCTTCCTAGATAACAAGCAGTCAATAACCAGTGGAGTCTGGATTTTTGGTCCGTGTTTTAAAGGATCAAGAACTACTTTACAGAGTTTTAGAGTGAGAGAATAAAATTCATAAAGAAAACCATTTGGATCCTTCAACGCATTGTAAGGAAAACACCAGTCTCTGGAGTCCCTGCATTCTACACCGGTGCAAGCAAATCAGGTAAGGCAGGATATAAATTAGGAAAAATAAGTAAAATAGTTCAAAGCCCTTATAACTCTGTACAAAAAGGCAGAATTGTATGCCATTCTCATGGTACTTATGGATTTCACAGAACCTCTCAATATAGTTACCTACTCTCAATATGCAAAGAGAGTCATCTTACACATTGAGACTGCTGAATTTATTCCTGATGATACAGAATTAATTTCATTGTTTATACAATTACAAGACACAATCATGAATAGGATATATATATATATATATATATATATATATATATATATATATCACATCAGATCCCATACTGGTCTGCCAGGTTCTCTAGCACAAGGCAGTGATGAAATTCATTGTTTATTAATAGGACATGCACTGGAGGCCTCAGAATTTCATTAAGAAACATCATGTGAATAGAAAATGTCTAAAAAGGGATTTTTCCAACACTTGGCAACAAGCCAAGGAAATAGTAAACAAATGTCCTACTTGTTCCTTCTATAACCAAACTTCTTTACCAGCAGGTAGTAACCCTAAAGGTATATATAGAAATGAAATTTGACAAATGAATGTGTTTCACTTTGCAGAATTTGGAAAATTAAAATATGTGCACCATACAATAGACAAATCTTCAGGGTTTCAATGGGCAACTGCTCTGAGCTCTGAAAAGGCTGACTCTGTTATTACAAACCTATTAGAGGTAACTGCCATTATGGGTATACCTGCACAAATAAGAAATGACAGTGTTCCAGCATATGTCTCCAGTAAATTGAAACAGTTTTTTTAATATTATAACATAAAGCATATAACTGGCATACCACACAATCCTACAGGACAAGCAGTGGTTGAGAGATCTAATCGCACTATAAACAGACAGGGGAAAAAAGACCCCCAAACACAGATTACATAATGCCTTACTAACATTAAACTTTCTTAACTAAATCAGCTGGTGTACTTCAGGGATATATTGACCTCAATATGGAAACCAGGATATGTGTAACGTTGGAGTAGGGGTTTCATCTTTGTTTCTATAGGAGAAGAAAAGCTTTGGTATGATACCATCAAAGCTGATCAAGATCCAGTTTGAACAGGAGAAACCTCTTGATGAGGAGAAATGATAGGTCATCCACCAAGGTACATCCCATGAGTTGTATGGAGACCTCACAAAGGTAGGGGAAGTGTTCTGTTCTTGTCTTTACAGGAAAACCCATCTCCAAAAAGCCAAAAGACACTGAATGTATAGAGGATAGCTCTGCAGAAAAAAATCATCATACAAAGAAGAATCTGACGTATGGTAAAATATTTATACTAAACTTTTGTCTTCTCTTTCCCTGCTTCCAAGCACTATCGTAGTCCCTGTTCACATAAAAATCAAACCTGGCTTTGGACTTGCCCCCCCTCTCCAAATTCAGACATGTTGTTTAAATAATACTCAGAATTTCTGTCTCATATCAAAAGGCCATTGGTGAAAGACACAAGAAAACAAAATTTGGACTACTATTGTCTTAACTCTGTATTCTCTGAAATCCTAATTTTCCTCAGTCTTAATTTCATTCTAATTGTTACTTTCCCTATATATTTACCTATGGAAGTTAAACTTTCTGTGCTGACATTAATGTTTAAGTCCTCCACAGGGAACAAAAAATTTCCTAACATCAATCTTTGAACTCTACAGAAAGAAGATGGCCCCACTTCATCGATTCCAACTCTATTCAACTTGATGCCTCTGAACTAACAAACACCACCCTAAAACCAGTTTGAAACTATAAGGGTTGAGACAACTCCAGACTAGCTAGCTGAAACCGTGCACCTTCTCATTATACTCTGGCCAGAGCTTCAGAAAAGAACTTCAGTCAAGCATCTCCTGCCACGCAGAGACTAGCAATGAACGTTACAGCTAGTCCTCTAGAGACTTGTTGCTCTAATTTTTTCCCCTACAGTATCCCATGGAGTTATCTTTGTCCCATTTTAGCAGGAAGTAATCCTAAGAAAACAATGCTCCTTTTCCCTACTGTTGGCTTTAGGTATAGTATTCACCTGTATAGGGTTGGTTTTAGTCATTTAGGGTTGGGTATGGAAGGTGCTGTTCAGACTCAGGTATCTCTTTTAGATAAATTTAAGGGTGTGGATGGGAAAGGTAAGATTAAGATGGGATATAGTACATTAATGTATTTTCTAGTGAACTAACTTTAACAACTGTTTGCTATAGATAACTTAAATTGTTAGGTTATTGTATGTTGACTGTTTAGGGTCTTCTTTCTGTTTAGGATGTTTTACACACAAATATAAAACTATCTTGATGTATATACATTTTGTATATTGATGCAACTTAGGATATTTTATCATATTGCACTTTACAGTTCTACCTCTAGTCAGGACATTACAGCTGTATCTCTGTTGATGAGAAATATATATATATTTACATTTCGAAGGCATTGTCCTTGCAAAATTATTTGGGGAAGCTTCAGCCATTGTACAACTATGTTTCTGAGAATTACAGACTTTTACCACCCATGTTTCTTATCTATGAGATTAGTCAGACATAGATATTTGATTTTCAAACACTTCATAGACCTACAGAACATAGCATTTAAATGTTTTAATATTAGCACACCATTGACATGAGACACAATAGCTCCTGACAGCACAAAGCTGTTCCCAAGAAAATGTTGGGCACCGATGTCTCTCCTTCTGGAATCTGTTCTCTCCTCAGCTAATGATCTTTTGGGCAAAGAACTGCCCCCACCTCGACCACTGACTTTGGACATGCTGTGCTACTGTGCTTGCAGCAGATAAACTAGAAGACTGCTGAACCTTGTCAAGTCAGGGTAAGACAGCCTTTCTACCTCCCTGCTTCTGTGTTGGTCAGTCAGATACTCTAGGCCTTAGCCAAAGCTGGTTGCCCCGACGCGGCTGAGACTTTGGGTGACTGTCCAGGTAGCCTGCTGTTTGTGTCTTCACTACACCTTTTGGAAGTTGCTCGCTCACCTGCACTTCCTGCCTACCCTAGCATTTTTACCCTCCTTCTCAGGTCTTTGATGAGGTTGAAGATTAGACTGTCACAATTATTGTTCTCTCTTCCTAGATAGAAATAATAGATACAAGACTTAAACTTTCCAGCTTAGGAGAACTCTATAGTAATCTCTATTATGCCTTCACCCTAGGACTGGATATGTAGTTCTTGCCTTTTGCTCTTGTGGCTTCACTGACAATAGGTCTTAAGTGTGTTTGTTCTTACTTTTCCTTCTCCTAGAGCATCCTTAATATTTGCTATCTTTGTAAATAATCTCGTATCAAGCCTGAATCTTTTTCTTTAGATTAAGTGTGGAATTGTAGTGAGAGATCCACCCTGCCCACACCTGTAGCACTGATCACGGCTGCTTGGGTGTGGTCACTAGTGCAGACTTGACGGAGGGCAGGACTATATCTGGGGTCCTGGACCCCAGGGCTCTCTCTTTCATCTGATCATGTCACAGAGGACAGCCTGGGTGGATCCTTGGAACTGGAACCTGTGGCAGTCACCTGCTTCTTGTGTAAGTGTATTCTCCCCAAATAAAGGTCACTTAACCCGTACTGAGTCTAGTGAATCTCGATCCTCACACAATACAGGAGTCTTGTAATGTTGATCAATGCAGAACGTAGATGAATTGTTGCTTGTGGGAAGTGGTGGCCCAAACAGTCTATCAACTTTAGTAACATCGAGGGGCCCTGAGAATACTATTCGGGCATAAAACATCAAATTTGCAGAAAGGGGGAAGGGCTTAGAATGCATTAATATTAATCGTGGCTGCACAATCCCATGTTTTTCCACACATGTGGACTCTAGCTTATCGTATCTGTGTGCATGATATATGCACATACATACATATGTATGTATTTAGACAAATGTACATGCAGGTACAACATAGTATATAGACAGGAGAACAAGAAAGGGTTAATATTAGATGATAAAGAACTGGGTACAGTCCTCAAGAACACATGAATTATTTTAAAAAAGGATATAAAGCTAATTGCTTTTCAAGTTTCAATTCTGTCATGGATTCTTTTTTATAATTTATTTATTAGTTCTAGTTAGGGAACAAGCTTGTTTCACATGTAAGCCCCTTCTCCCTCTCCCTCTCCCTCCCCTCACCCCCATCCCTCCTCCCCCACCTCCAGCCTACCCCCACTCCATCCACCCACCACTCCCCAGGCAGGGTAGGGCCCTCAACGGGGCTCTGCAAAGTCCACCAAATCTTCCTGTGCTGGTCCTGGGCCCTTCCCCATGTGTCCAGGGCCAGAGTGTATCCCTTCACGTGGGATGGGCTCTCAAAGTCCCTTCTTGCACCAGGGAAAAATACTAATCCACACCCAGAGACTCCCTGGAGTGCAGAGGCCTCCTTATTGACATCCATGTTCAGGAGTCTGGATCAGTCTTGTACTGGCCTGTCATGGATTTTCGTGGGAATTTTTTTTTTTTTTGTAGTATGTAACACAAATAATAAAAGACCCAGAGACAGCTATTGGTGTTCAACTTCAATCAGAAGATCAGAAAAGCAAAGCAACCGGCCACTAGCTCTTATCTCTACCTCAGACTGAAAGGTGATCCTGTCTCCATGAGCTCTCACCAAACCTCACACTGCTGATTCTCCTCAGTGTAGCTGGAGAATCCAATGCCTTCCTGTCCTCAGTGTGACTGGAGAATGAATGCCAGCTCTGAAACCCTGTTCCTGTCTCAAATACCTCTCATGAGTCCTGGGATTAAAGGTGAGAGCTCTGTTTCTCTTTTACACTGATTTAATCTCTTGTGTAGCCCTGGATGGCCTTGAACTCAGAGAGATCCATCTGCCTGTCTCCTAAATCCTGGGATTAAAGGTGTGTGCCACCACTGCCTGGATTTTATGGCTAGCAACTATGGCTGCTTAGCTATTTTGATCTCCAGTAGCTTTAATAAATTATAAACAATATATCACCACAGTAGTAGGTAAATATATAAAAAATATTGGATAGTGAAAGTGTAAAATCCAATGTGAAGCTCCATAGCTTCAAAAAGGCTATTCTAATTGTATAGACATTGTTTGAAATGTATGGACTTCTGGTTTGATTAATTTTGCTGTGTGATTTTACAAGTTCTAATAGTTTTAATTAAAAAAAAAAGAGACTGTGGAGAGTTTGTAACCTCAGAAGACATAGTAAAATCCAGGCCCTTTTATAAAGACATAGTAAAATCCATGCTCTTTTGTAAATGAGTCAAGACAAAACAAGGGTAGAAAGTGCAGGATTCCAGGTGACAGCTTTTTGGTAAATTACCCCTGAAATAAGAGATAAATTGTCTATTATCATACCTGACAGTAAAGTTATGCCATAGGAAAGTCAGCCAGTTGCAAAACCAAGGAGTAAGTGTGTCATTGTTGAAAGGAACCATTGCATAGAGTAGCATATTCTATAATCTATGATGTCTCCTGACCTAGCCACTGTTTTGAAAACTCTATGAGATTCTCTTTCCATGACAACCTAGGGATAAATGTCTTAGTTACTTTTCTATTGCTATTATAAGACAGCTTGACCAAGGCAATATAAGTTGGAGTTTATTTGGGACTTAGAATTTCAGACAGTGAGTCCATGAGCATCATGGCCGGGAGCATGGCAGCAGGCAGGTAGGGAGGATGCCAGGGCAGTATCTGAGAGCTACATCTTGAGTCCTTTTTTGGTCATCTGATGATACAAGAGAAGTTGGGATTCTTGGGGTTCCTAGTCTCATTAGTAAAATTTTAAATCTTGGTGTACTGGTATACACCTTTAATCCCAGCACTTGGGATGCAGAGGCACCAGAAACTCTGTGAGTTAGAGGCTATCCTAGTATACATAATGTGTTCCACAACAGTCAGAGCTACATATATAGCTTGGTATAAATAAATAAATAAATAAATAAATAAATAAATCCACATGAAGGCTCAAAGACATTTCTTCTTTTTTCTAGCATAATATTTTTATTGATAATTTGGGGATTTTGCAACATGCACCCTGATCACACTCACTTCTTAGTCCTCCCATGTCTGCCTCCCACCCTTGTGACCTCCCCATCCCCTCTGAAAAAAGGAAAAGAAAGAAAAAAGAAGGAAGGAAGGAAGGAAGGAAACCCCACAAGTTCAATCTGCGTTGCCCATACACTCACCGGAGCATGGCCAAACCCCAGGAGACAACCCCTTAAAGAAACTGAGTCCTTCCTCATTTTCACCCACACCAGAAGCCCTCCGTTAGGGTGCTACACCTCAGCATCCTTCTCCCATTTCTTCCCAAGACAGAGTTTCTCTGTGTGTAACCCTGGCTGTCCTGAAACTTTCTCTGTAGACCACGCTGGCCTCAAACTCACAGAGATCTGTCTGCCTGTGCTTCCAAGTGGGGGCCTAATGGCAAATGCCACCACATCCAGCTACATTTTTTTTCTTTGTTGTGCAATAAGATGTTTAATTTCTTGATTGTTTTCTTCCCCCTTCCTACCATTCTTGCTCTTTCTTACATTTTTGTCTTCCCTTCATTTTGCTTCTTCATGTTTTTCCTCTAGCCTTGTCCTGTTTCCTTTCGCCCTTCCCCTTTCCATTATTTCATTCATTTATTACTTTTATCACAATTAATGTTTTTGTCCCACAGTTGACATTATTCCATTTGCATTCTGAGATCATTGGTGTTTTAGCAGTTGGCTTTAGTCACTTTTAAGTCTATTTCTACATCTAATTTGGTAGTAGTGTTATTAAGTGGCTTCTTTTCTGTACTCTGACTGCTTGATTGGGGACTGAGCCCTCAAGAGAATGCTGCTGATCAGATCAGACCAAAAGATGTAGCCACTCAAAGAGCTTGAGAAGAAGTTGCAACAAAGAAACAAGAGATGTGAGAAACTGGCGACATGATTGCTCAAAGCAGAGCAATGTTCCAAGAAGTGACTCCAAAGGTACAGAAATGATTGTAGTGCCAGGGAAGTAATTAAAAACCCAACTGTAACAAAGATTAATGACAGGCCAATGGTGGGACTCCCCTTTAAACTGTTCAGCACTTGAGAGGCAGAGGCACGGGGGTCTCTGTGAGTTCCAGGCCACCTTGCTCTACAGAGGGAGTCCCAGGACAGCCAAAGCTACACAAAGAAACTCTGTCTCAAAAGAAAAGATTAATGACATCAATGATGACATAAACAAGCAGATAGAATGAGGAAGTGAATTCGAGGTCTAGATGAGGAAGTCTGCAATATCCCTGAGAATTTCAGCCGTGCGTCTGAGAGCTTCAGCAAGGAAGGTGAGATTTGTGGAAAAAATTATGTTAGGAAATCAAACTACAGTGATAAGTGTTATCAAGAAACCAGATCAAACAGGGAAGAATAGCAAGTATGGAAGGTAAGGCCAAGAAAATATGACATTTATCTAGAAATTAAAAAGAAATTAATCATAACCACAAACTTTAAGACCCCTGGTATGTGATCAAGGAATCAAAACTAACAATTTATGGGTAAAAGGAGCTGAGATAAAAATTAAAGTTCTGCTGGATGATAGTGGCACACACCTTTAATCTCAACACTTGGAAAAGAGAGGCAGGTGGATCTCTAAATTCAAGGCCAGCCTGGTCTGCAGAACAAGTTCCAGGACAGCCAGGACCATGCAGGGCTACACATACCCTGTCTCTAGAAACAAAAACAAAACAAACAAACAAAAATCACACAGCAACAACAAAACCTTAAAGGCATAAAAATCTATCTAATAAAAATATAACAGAAACACCCTAATTCTAGGAAAAGTGGTGCTTATCCCAGTACGAGGCGTTTAAAATCCTAAGGAGACACCAACAGAAGAGAACTTTTCTAGACTTAAAATATTCACTACAGAAGCAGTATTGCTGCTGAGAGAAAAACTGCCACCTCAGTTACTAAAGAAAACTATTAGAACAGAAGGCTTCTCAACAGAAGCCCTAAAAGCCCACAAATCCTGGCATGATGCATTTCAAGCTCTAATTAAAAAAAAAAAAAGGCTGGTGGCACACACCTTTAATCCCAGCACTCAGGAGGCAGAGGCAGGCGGATCTCTGTGAGCTCGAGACCAGCCTGGTCTACAGAGTGAGTTCCAGGACAGCCTCCAAAACAATACAGAGAAACCCTGTCTCAAAAAACCAAAGGGGAAAAAAATTAAGTCAACTGGCAACCACAGCACTGTGGACAGAAAAGTTACATTAGTACCAGTTGGAACAGGAAGGAAGACAAACACAAATCAAGCTCATGTCACTATTAAGCCAGTATTACCAAAACACCTAAAGGAATATCACACACAAAGGAAGGACGTGGGGGCATTCTTAATCACAAGAGTACAAGAGAGAACATGTTTATTAAAGGAAAGAAAGTTTCATCTGGGCAGTGGTGGTGCATGCCTTTAATCTCAGCACTGGAGAGTCTGAGACAGGCCTGTGATTTCGAGGTCAGTCTGGTCTACAGAGCAAATTCCAGGACAGCCAAAGCTGTCACACAGAGAAGTCCTGTCTTAGAAAGAAAGAAGAAAGAGAGAGATGGGGGGGAGGGAGGAAGGGAGAGAGGAAGAAAGGAAGGGAGGTTCTTAGAAAAATAAGAATGCACCAAACCCCAAACAATTAGATGGAAAGAGAAAAGGTGGAAAGAAAAGAATAAAATCCAGGCAGATAATAATAAAGTGGAGGTAAAGAACAAATCAAAGAATGAACAACAGCAACAACAACAAAACAGCTGGCTTTTTTCCCAAAACAAGATCAATAAAAACTTAGCCAAACTAATAAAAAAGTAATAATTCAATAAAGCCAGAGATGGAAAAAGAGGCACTAAATGGATGACATCAACGAAATCCAGAGGGTTATCAGGAAGTCATCTGAAATCTTGGAAAATCTAGAAGCAATGGGCAAATTCCTAAGACACATATAAACTACCAAAATTAAATCAAGATGACATGAACAATTTATACATATCTATAAATGAACAATGAGATCCAAGTGTCATAATGAACAACTCTTACAGTAACCTTCCAATTAATAAAGGGAATGTTTTAGGGAAAACCTAAGACCGATGATCCTCGAACTGCTCCAAAAACAGAAAGGGAAGGAACAGTGTCAAACATTCTACAAATTATTATTTTCATGCCCAAACCAGATAAGCACACAACAAAATAGAATGCCATAGAAAACGTTCCCCAATAAACATGTTTGTGAAACTTCTTGAAATATTTGCATACTGAGTTAATAAATCAAAAAGGTCCTATGATGATCGAATTGGTTTCATCCCAGGAGTGCAAAGATGGTTAATTTAAACACATGCCAATCCATGAAAGCAACACAGTACATAAACAGACTCAGGGATCCTAGCACATTAAGAATAAATATTTCAGGAGTCAAGACCATGATGGGGAAACCCACAGAATCAGCTGACCCAAGCTAGAGAGAGATCACTGACTCAGGTCTGACAAATGAGGAACCTGCATAAAACCAAACTAGACTCCCTGAATAGAGGTAACAGTGGTGTGACTGGCACAATATATTAGGCCACTGGCAGTGGGTCCAAGATCTAACTCTAATGCACAAACTGACTTAGTGGAGCCCATTCTATATGGAGAGATACCTTGCTCTGCCTAGACACAGGGGTGTGGGGGGTGGAGAGGTGCCTTGGTCCTGCCTCAATGAGATGATGGGACAGACTTAGCAGACTTCCTAGGGGAGGCCTCACCCTCTCTGAGGAGCAGATGGGAAGTGGGGTGAGTCAGGGGAAATGGAGGAGAGGATGGAAGGGGAACTGGGATTGGAATGTAAAAAATAAATTAATAAAAAATTTAAAAGAATAAATATTTTCAAAAAACAAAACAAAAAAAGAATAAATATTTTCTCCACATTTACACAATGTACTACTCAGTGGGGAAAAAAAAACAATGGAATCTTGAAATTCACAGGCAAATGGATGGAACTAGAAGAAACCATCCTGAGTGAGGTAACCCAGTCACAAAAAGACAAGCATGGTATGTACTCACTCATATATGGATTTTAGACATAGAGCAAAGGAGTAGCAGCCTACAATCCACACCACCAGAGAAGCTAGGAAACAAGGAGGACCCTAAGAGAGACACACATGGTGTTCTGGAGAAGGGGAAAGGGACAGGATCTCCTGAGCTAATTGGGAGCATGGAGGGAGGGGAGAGGGAGTTAGGAGAAAGAGAAGGGGAGAAGGGGAGAGGAGAGACAGGAGAGAGCAGGAAGATTGAGTCAGGGGAAGAATAGATGAGAGCAAAAGAAGAGATATCATAATAGAAGGAGCCATTATAGGTTTAAAGAGAAATCTGGCACTAGGGAAATGTCCAGAGATCTACAAGGATGACCCCAACTAACAATCTAAGGAATAGTTGAGAGGCTACCTTAAATGTCCTTTTCCAATAATGAGACTAATGATTACCTTATATGCCATCCTAGAGCCTTCATCCAGTAGCTGATGGAAGCAGAAGCAGACACCCACAGCTAAACATGAGCTGAACTCTGGAATCCAGTTGCAGAGAGAGAGGAGTGATGAGCAAAGGGGTCAAGACCAGGTTGGAGAAAACCAAAGAAACAGCTGACCTGAACAAGGGGGAGCTCATGGACCCTAAACTGATAGCTGGGAAGCCAGCATAGGACTGTTCCAGACCCCCTGAACGAGGATGTCAGTTTGGAGGTCTGGTTAATCTATGGGGCCTCCAGTAGTGGATCACTATTTATCCCTAGTACATGAATGGACTTTGGGAGCCCACTTCATATAGAACCTAGACTCAAGGGAGGGTCTAGGCCCTGCTCCAAATGATATGACAGACTTTGAAGATCCCCTGTGGAAGGCCTCTGCCTCCCTGGGGAACAGAAAGGGGATGGGATAAGGGGGGTTGGTGGGGGACAGGGGAGGAGGGGAGGGAGAGGGAACTGGGATTGACATGTAAAAAAAGCTTGTTTCTAATTTAAAGAAAAGAAGAAACTAGGGGAAAAGGAATAAATATTTCAGAAATACATTAAAACCACGTGATCACCTCAATATATTCAGAGAATACCTTTGACAAAGTCTATCATTCATTCATGATGAAATCAGTAAAGAAACAATTAATACAAGGAATATGCTTCAACATAATAAAGTCTACCTATGACAAAATTACAGCCAGAATTACCCTAAGTGGGGAAAGATTGAACACATTTCCTTTTCAGTCAGGAATGTTAGAAGGATGTTAGCTCCTTCTATTCCTTCCCAGGTGCTGCTTGAAGCCTTAGTGAGAACACTAAGGCAAGAGGAACAACAAAGAAAGATAAACTGGAAAGATGTTAAACCATCTCTACTAGAAAAACCAAGCTGAGGGGAGAGATGCAAGCAGGGAGCTGAAGCAGGAGACTGCTGAGAGCTTGAGATCAGTCTTGATGCACTGTAAGTTAGAGGCCAGCGAGGGCTGCATAGCAAGACCTCATCTGCACAAACCAAGTAAACAAACAAACAAACAAACAAAGCACAATAGAGAAACCCCAAATCAACTCACCTGATTTTCCACTAAGTGAAAAGGCACTTGGCCGTTTCAGTGAATGGAAATGGAGAAACAGGATGGTCACATGTTTAAGAAGGAAACTGGGTCCCTGTGACTCCTAAACAATTATCGCTTCAGTCTGGGTCAAAGATCTGTAGCATCAAAACTGCTTGCGCAAGCATAGCAACAGTACAAGACACAGGCATATCCAATGCCTTTGAGAAGGACTCCAATGCCCCGGGGGGACAACAGAAACGCTATCAAATGGGATTGCACAAAGTTGAAAGGCTTCACACAGCACAAGAAGAAATCAACAGAGTCATTAGGCGGTGTGCATAAGCAGAGACAGTCTTTGTCCACTATATATGCAACAGGGGATTAAAATAAAGAATACATAAGAAACTCAAAAGATTAATTGCAAAAATCCAAATTATCTGATCAATAAATGGGAAGATGAATTAAACAATCTTTATTTTAAGAGTATAAATGTCCAATAAGTATTTGAAAACAAATTAACATTTTTGGTCATCAGAAAAGTACAAATCAAAATTACATTGAGATTGTAGCCCACCCTGGTCAGAACCATTAGGAAATGAATGATATTCTGGGCATCGTGGCACATACCTGAAGGCAGAGACAGGAAGAAGTCTGTAAGTTTGAGGCCAGCCTGGTCTACATAGCAAATTACAGGTTAGTCAGGTCTATATAGTAAGAACACACACACACACACACACACACACACACACACACACACACACCATACATATATGGCTTCAAAATAGGAGGGGATATGGGGGTCAATTTAGGGGATTTGGGGTGGGGAATAAGACATGGTATGTATACCAAAGAAAAGCAAATTCTAGAATATCTTGTGTGAAATGTAACAAAATACACAATTTTATACATTAAAAGAATAAAAGAAAGCATTAAAAAATAAGACTCAGCCTATTTGTGACAAAATCCTCCTTGGCCCTTCTCATTCAAGGTGCCAGGAATGATGTCATATCTATCTCTGTTCCTTTATTGGTATTTTTCACCTTTCTTCCCTGCTGTGGATCGGAGTGGGGTCTTGCGAATGCAGTCATTCATAAGCCTTTTATATAACTGACTACAGCATTTACAATGTTCAAGGCACAGGGGAAAGAGAAAAACTTCTTATCAAATAAAATGATGCACCCATGAAAGCCATCTGCTACATGGTACCAGGTGACAGGGACCCCCTGGTCTTCCAAGCGCTTCTTGTAGAGCAAGGCATCATCACGGAGGATGTCCCACTGAAGGGTCACCAGGAATGCCTCAGGAACCTGAGCAATGACCTTGTCCTCTGCTAGGAGGGGAGAGGCATCTACACTCATAGTGTGTTTGGTTTCTAGATAGGCGGCCTCATTGAAAGGAGCAGGTGACTGGGGTTGCTGGTATTCGCTCCTGAACATTTTAGGGATGTTGTCAGGGCTTAGCCATTTCTCATACTTTTTCCAGGTACTTGGGGGCATACAGGCGCCTGTCAACATGGCATCTTTCCAGGAGGGGTCAATGCTCATATATTTACAAACACATGTCATCATGAAATCTTTAGTGAGGAATGGAACGTTTGCATTCTGCAGATTTGATGGGAACTGAAAATACAATGCCTGGAGGACTGGGTAAAGCAGGACCTGAGCCCGGATCTTGGGAAGATCTGCTCTGCCCACCAAGTTCTGGGTGACAATAGCTACAGCAGCAGCTCCAATGCTATCTCCGCAGAGGACAACCCTGGACGGGTCCACCCCATAGGCATTCAGAGACTTCAGGAAGTGAATGGAGGCATTCAGGCAATCATACAAAATATAAGGATGATGGTAGTAAGGAAGCTTTCGGTACCTACAGAAAAGGACAGAGAACATCTCATCAGTGTGTGCAGGAATTTCTGGAGGCTTTTTGAATTGCATCATCTACTTACCCGAGTCTACTTGGTTTACTCTTCCTCATGACCCTAGCAATTAAAGAAGGCCATCCCTATTTCCCCCTGTATGAGTTCGAAGAAGCTACCAAAAGTCACAGCCCCTGTAATTCTCTGTTCGAACCTATGTTTTGATTAGATATGGTTGAAGCATCATGCAAGTTGGAAACTCTTGGCTTTGAAGATACAACAAGGGCTGTGGAGATGGCTCAGTCATTGAAGGCTAGGTTCACAAACAAAACTATGAAGTAAACAAACTATAATGGTAGTTCAGAAGACAGAACAGCTATAAGCTAAGCTGCTTTGGGTCAGAGCATTTCATCCCAGAGACAGAACGTAAACCAGGACAGTGACTATATCACAATGGCACACAGGTACTTGCAGAACTGTCGTCCAGCAATGACTGGGCCCTTCATTCTAATTTCCAGCCACCCTTTGCTGCTGTCCAACCATCCTCCAGGCCTCCACTGAGAGAAGCTCTAATGGGTGTGTCACATCAGTTTTTCCTATTTACATCACATCTTTGAGTCTGTTTATTTCAAAGACATTTGCTTTCTTATTTTGTTTTTAATTGCGTGTGCATGTGCATACATTTGTACATACATGACCACAGTACGTGAGGGCACCAGATGAGGGCACTGGATCCTCTAGAGCTGGAAGACGGGCACTTGTGAGTACCAGGAACTGAATTAAGGTCTTGTGCAAGAGTGGTACATGCTCTTAACCACTGATCCATGTCCAGCCCTTAGAATACAATCTCTTGGTTTTAATTCTTATGACTTGACATAGAAGTTATTAAGCTTCTAACTTTTAAAAAATAATTTATTTAACTTCATTTTATATGTGTTGTTATGAAAGTGTCAGGTCCTCTGGAACGAGTTACAGACAGGTGTGAGCTGCCATGTGGGTGCTGGGATTTGAACCAGGGTCCTCTGGGAGAGCAGCCAGTGCTCTTAACCACGGAACCATCTCTCGAGCCCCAACTGTTAACTTTTGAATATGTTTTCCTTAATTTTATCCTGCTATGATTCCCTTATCTTGGCATACCTTCATGGTTCTAAGCCCAATGTGGCTAAGTTCTAAGGGAGCCCAGCTAGTGTTGCAGCTGATGGCACCCTAGGCATCATCCCCACAATGCTGGACGTGTAAGCATGTGAAATGTAGTCACTGGGTTGTTGAAGCTTCCACCCAGGTTTAAAGGTAAGCCTGGGAGGCCAAGTAAAGTTTGAGACAGTTGGTGTCCCTGCACCATGCCCACGAGAAGAAATATGCAAACCTGTGAGGTGAGGGCTAAGCTCCAATGGAGACCTGAGGAAACAGGAGATGGCCTGAATTTGAACAATATGCTGAATAACACCACAGATAAAGAGCCTCTCTTGGGGGGGGGGGCTGGTAGACATCAGCCAGCAGGAACATAGATGAAACCATACCACCATGTACCTGGTAAGAGCATGGAACTATAAGACTTTATGTTTGCTCTGCTGTGTTTTGGTCTTTTCCCTATATGGCGGCAATTTCTCCTTTTGTGAATGAGGATGTTTGCCCTGTGCCGTTGTATGTTGGAAGAATGCCATTTGCTGTCAACTGTGTGAAAATTTACAGCTGACAATTAGACCAAGGTTCATTTAGACTTGAACCTTTTAGCAAGGCTGAAACTATTAAACTTTGGGGACTCTTGAACTAGATGCACTCTACATGAGTTGACAATGACCCTGGGATGCTCATGGTGGGATGCTATTGGGTAGATATGTAAAGTATCCCTCAAAAAGTTTATGTTGGCAACTTATTCCCTGGGTATGGATCAAATCACTGAGATATAACTAGAGCGTGGAATGCTGACATCGCTGATGGGATAGTCATTCGTGGATTTATAATTTGGTGGCATTATTGGAAGTTGGGCCTAGTTGTAAGACATAGCTCTCTGGGCTGTGCCTTTGAATGGTACCTTGTCTCCAGCCCCTGCTGCCACAAGGTGAGCACATTTGCTGTATTATGCTCTCTTGCTCTGAGAATATTCTACTATACATAATAGCAGTGGAGCAAGTTAGCCATGGACTGAATGAAGTTTCTAGAACTTGGAGTCAAAATAAATTCTTCCCCCTTTAACTTATTTCTTTGGCATTTGCAATAGTGTGATAAAGGGAATAAGAGCAATTCATTCTCGCCACAGCTATTCCACTCAATCCCCAGTGATGAGTGGCTTGCCAGGCCTTTTCTCATTTGTATGTTGCTCACATGTGAGAGCTTCTCTAGGGATAAGACATCTAAGACTCCCCTCCCTTGTTTGTCCCCCTGCTCTGTGGATAAGCCACACACCTTTTGAGACTACTCACCCCACTGACAGCAACACTGAGTCAGTCTCTCGGGCCAGGAAGGTGCACAGGTTATGGTAAGAGTCTGCAAGAGAATACCAAGCATGGTGCACTGTATGAAGGGGACCCAGAACTCCCCACCACAGTCACAGGGACGCAGCTGATACAGGGACCATAGGAATGGCCCCTCTCTTCCTAGCCTTGCCTCCCCTGAAGTAACTTAGACCGCCATGCCAGGGCAAAGTCAGACATCTGCCTTAATTTCTTGAATGTTGGGGGCATAGTTTGGGGCTCACCTTATGCATGGTTTAATTTTATAGTGGAGGAAACTGAAGCCCAGTAAACTTTGAGGATCTAAACGAGCAAAGGCAAGGGTAAGGCACTTTTGGAGGATTAGCCTGGGAATATTAAGAATCTCATATATTGAGCTGAGTGTGGTGGCTCAGGTCTTGGGATGTAAACTCGGGATCATCAGGAGTTCAAGTCATTCTCAACTACATTGCAAATTGGAAGCCAGCCTCGGCTACAAGAGACCCTGCCTGCTGTGGCTTGTCCTTCTGCATGCTGCAAATATATGTTGTTTTTATTGGCTGATAAGTAAAGCTGATTTGACCAATGACTGGGTAGAATATAGCTATGCAGGAAATCCAAACAAAGATACCGAGAAAAAGTAGGTGGAGTCAGAAAGAGGCCATGTAACTGCTGAAGGAGTGATAGATATGCTGGAGCATTAGCAGAAAGCCACAGCCTCATAGCAATACACAGGTTAATAGAAATGGATTTGTTTCTAAGAGAAAGCTAGCCAGTAATGTGTCTGAGCCATTGGGAAAACAATTATAATTAATATTAAGCCTCGGAGTATTATTTCATAAGTGGCTGTGGGGTCCCACGAACAGGAGAGAAACAGGTCCAGGGGACTAGTGGGACAGAGAAAAAACATTCAACTATATCTGCCTCAAAAAAATTCATGTATTTATTTGATTAGGAGACAAATGATGGGTAGCTGGACAATTTGGATTAGTATAGTGGTACATTGGAAGTTCTCAGAGGCATGTCCACTGGCATTAGTATGTGTCATATCTTTACCCAGGTCTGGGAGCAGAAGAACTCTCTTTGACTTAGCCCATTCCCTTGGTATACAAGGACCCTTATCAGTCTGTGTTCATCTCATGTCCAGGCTGCCACAACTCATTGGATTACAATCTCTGAGCTGTGCCAAGCAGGCACTGTGGATCTCTAAATGACACCAGATAACTCTAATATTCATGGATGCCTACAAGGTGGGTACATCTAAGCCACATTGTTGGGCACAGGATGAAAGCAGACTTGGAGGTCAGCACTCCTGGAGATCTGATCTGAACTGTCTAGTCAGCTTCTCTGCCAGTGGCCCTACCCGAGAAGGTCTGAACACTGCACATAGCTTTACACGAGGACTTTTACTGTAGGGATGGCTGGATCCACCTAGGAGAGGATCTGAGTCAGGCTAGGGGGAGGTCTGTGATGTGAGTGCCCTTAAAAGTTCCCAGAAGGGTTTGCAAGACAACATGGAGACTTCTGCTAATGCTGTCCTGAACCCTAGGACCTGCCTAGACATCTTTCTCTTCAAGTCCTTCGAGCAATTTTTGTTTCAGAGCTTTGCACATGTTACTTGCTGGTTTCTTTTAAGGATTTTATTTACTTATTTATTTATTATGTATACAGTCTTCTGCCTGCATGTCAGCAGAGGGCACCAGATCTCATTCAAGGTGGTTTTGAGTCACCGTGTGGTTGCCAGGAATTGAACTCAGGACATCTGGAAGAACAGACAGTGCTCTTAACCGCTGAGCCATCTCTCCAGCCCGTTACTTGCCTTTTTAAGGACTTATTAGGCTAGAACAAGTGATCACTGTGGCTGCTAAATCATGGGGCCAGATAAAAAACATTTGATGTAGTATTTTACAAAATCAAAATTAGTGCCAAACTATTCCATGATGAGCAAACTTGCAGAATTATGTTTCCTTGCACCAGGTGGCGCTGGTGGGGTCAGTGGAAATGGCTTACATCTTCCCCTACTCCGCTTGCCCATGCCTCGTTTGCAACTCACAGAGAAAAAAAAAAGTAGGGGAACTCTTTACAATATCCATACAGGCAAGGACTTTTGGAGCAGGGCCTGGGTTCTCAGGAAACAATGTCAACAATTGACAAATGGGATTTCATGAAATTACAGAGCTTTCTGCACAGTGAAGGAGACACGTGTAGAGACAGCCTACAGAATAGAAGGGCATCTTTCCTAACTGACCTTTGACTAGGGAACTACTGTTTAGAATATACAAAGAATTTGAAAGAACTGAACAAGAAATCAAACAATCCAGTCAATAAATGGGCTAATGAAACAGACAGTTCACAAGATGGAATACAAATGGCTAATAAGTATGGGAAAAAAAAGTTCAACCTCACTAGACATCAGAGAAAAGCAAATTCAGACTTCATTGAAAGTTCTTCTCAGGTGGAGAGATGGCTCAGAGGTTAAGAGCACTGACTGTTCTTTCAGAGGTCCTGAGTTCAATTCCCAGCAACCACATGGTGGCTCCCAACCACCTTGAATGAGATCTGGTGCCCTCTGCTGGCCTGCAAGCAGAAGACTGTAAAATAAATAAATAAATAAATAAATAAATAAATAAATAAATAGAAGTTCTTCTCACCTCAGTAAGAATTCCATCATTAAGACAATAAACATCAAACTGGATGTGTTAGTGCATGCATTTAAACCCAGCACTCAGCTGAGGCAGAAGCAGGTGAATCTCTGTGAGTTCAAGGCCAGCCTGATCCCCATAGTGTGAGATCCAGGATAGCCAGGGCCACGTAGTGAGACTTTGTCTCAAAATATAAAGGAAGAAAGGAGGGCAGGCAGGAAGGGGGGGAGAATGACAGCAAATGCCAGAGAGGAGTCATGCAGACAAGTCATGCAGACTGTTAGTGAGGATCGCAATGGAGGCAGAACTAGTTTGAAAAACAGATGGTTTATTAGGAAAGTACTCACGCAACGGAGCCAGTCCTGTACAGCCAGGCAGGAGAGGGAACAGAGAGAGCCGCATGTGTGCGACCCTCATATTTAAAGCCTTGTATGTCACTCTGACCACGCCCAAGTGTGTGTGGTCAGTGTCACCTGTGCCAACCCCCAAGTGGGCATGGACAGCGTTTCCCCCTACACACTGTTGGTGGGAATGTAAACTAATCTGGTTGCTATGGAAATTCGTGTACCACTCCTGGGTATTTAGCAGAGAGGCTTGCACATCAGTGCTGACTGCAGCATTATGTACAATACCCAAGCCATGAAGTCAACCTGGGTGTCCAATAGCAGAGGGAAGAATAAGGAAAATGAGCTCTACATACAGAGTAGGATTTGAAGTTATATTGATTGCAGGAAAATGGGTACAACTGGGGACACTTACATTAAGTGAATTAAGTCAGTCTCAGAAAGGCATTGTCTTTCATTTGTGGGAGCCAGGTTTTATGTAGATTTATATATTTGTATATATAACATATACACATATAACTAGAAATTAAATTAGAATTAAAATTGTCTAGGGAGTAAATGAGACTAATTAATGAGAGGGGTGAGAAGGTATGCTCAAAGGATGTTCTACAGTTGCAAAAAAGCAGCCTTATCCAATCCAGTATAATTAAATAAAAACTAAAAGTATTCAGAATAAGCTCCTACTTTGCGTTTGTACAAAGAACTCAGCACTGTTCCTGCTTTCATATGAATTTTTTGTTCTTTGTGGAATTTTCCCCCATAGTCTCTTCAAATGAGTTTCTTTTTGAGTTGTGTGTATGCCTGTGGAGGGTGTGTGTGAACATGAAGAGTGTGGAGGTGAGAAGATGATGCCAGGTCTCCTGGGGCTGGAGTTACAGTCACGTGTGAGCAGACTGATGGAAACCGAACGTGGATCCACTCCAAGGGCAATGAGCGCTCCTAACCCCTGAACCATCTCTCCCTTAATACTATTTTGAAATGTAATGTTGTTTGGCCTAGGGTCTGATTTGCTGGAGTCCTTAGTTTTGCAGTCTAAGGCCCAGGCCTTACTCACCTCACCCAGATCTGCAGTTCTATAGCACCGGCTCCTCCCATCCCTTAGTCCTGGCCTCAAATCTCACTTTACTGGAGAAACTGTTTGATTTGAAACAATGAGGTGCTGCACTTTGAGTCTGATCCTATTCCGGGCCTACATTGTCCAATCAGAAGCCACCACCCTCCATCTGTGTTCTGCAAGGTCCAGCCTCCTACTCTGACCGGCAGGCCAATGAGGGCAGAGGACTGAGTCTTGTTCTCTAGACTCTGAGAATCCACTGACAGCTACAAGTTTCCCTGGCACTCTTGGTGTTTCCATTTTAGGTGGGAGAAGATAGAGACTAAATAAGGAAACATAGTGAGGACCAAAATAAACATGGACAAAGCGAGCTTTGTGACAAGATGTCAGGAATGGATCCATTGGTCCTGGGTCTGACTCTAGAGTGGCAGGGAGAATCTCTAGATAAATGTCCCCTTTCTCCTCCCAACATCCCTCATATACCCCTTCTTGCTCTTTAAAATATTTGACCTCCTTTTCAATGAATTCTTGTTACATACACATATGTATAGATATATATTCCTAAATATTAATAGCCTGATCAGTCTGTATCATGCTACTTGCATGTGTGTTTTCAGGGCTGTCCATTTGGTATTGGATGACAAGAGTCATGCTAACCCAGAAGGCCTCAACACTGCACATAACACTACAGGCAATTAAAGAACGCTGAGATCAAAAGAAATAGTCTTCCCCGGGGAAGATAACATCAATTGGTTATCTAATGTCAAATGATCATCCCTGAATTAGATTTGCAAAGATCTTTTTGGTGTGGAGAGAGAGCCAGACAGACTGTTGACAATGGGGCAGTGGGACCACTATTAGATACTGGGCTGAAGGGGGTGAGCAAGGGAAGATGAATTTTGACCAGTATGATCCAGAAGATTTGAGAGCAATGAATGGATGTGGAACAAAGGGGATGGGAGGTTGCCATCACATCTAATTCCCAGGAAGTCCCGCTAGACAATCACTGCCCACCTCAACAGAGATACTCAATTGTGGACGGGCATGACCTTCAGTCTTAATCAACCTCCCACAAAAGGAGCTCCAAAGGCCGCTTGCTTTGACTCTCTCCAAAGAGATCCTCATGGATTAGCGGAAGGGGTTGTGGAGGTTGTACTTGCTGTACCACAGGGATGTTTCTCACCTAGGCTGCCCAGCACCGCACCACCTCCATGAAGAAAGATGATGCCTCGCCGGGGCTTGGAGGAGGCTGCCTTGGGCTGAAAGAGCCTCACAGGGATTGTGCCGAAATGCAGGTCCTTCACGAACACACCATGGCTCTCCTTCGACACAATGCAGTCTTGAACAAGGCACACGAAGCGGGGCATGGAGCAAATATTCATCTTCTCGAGTATATTTCCCTGCGGGAAGGAGAGAGCGTTGGAGGCTTTCGTGGCTCCCCTTTTCTTCCCACCCCTCAGACGCTGCCCATGCTGGGTCTGTCTCAACTGTGGACTGGCCACAAAGTTCCCACTTGAATTCGATGGAGCTGGTTCCTCCCAAGATGCATGAACACCCCACAGCTGTTCAACTCTTTCTGGTCCTAGTTCTCCATGACTCTGCTAGTCTCTTCTGCAGAGTCCAGCAAAGCCTCACTTGGTGCAGAACCTGTCATGGACTCAGGCCCCCTCTGCACAGTCTTTGTAGCCTGCGTCCAGCCCTCACTGTTTCCCTGAACTTTGTACTTCAGGGAAATTGGTTATATCCTTCCTTCTAGTTTGCTCGCTCGCTCAGAAAGCAGAGATTCATTACCAACCACTTCGGGCTGGCGTGAGGGGAGTAAGTTTTAGAAGTCAGCACAGAATAAGCTTTGCAAAGGCTAGCTGCCTTTCCCTTGAATTCTTGATCATCAACCATGTCCTTGGCAGTGACAAGGTGACACTCTCCAAATGTCAAGAAGGCAGTTGATGGGGATGGGGCCACCAATAATCCTGAGGTCACGACCACTGCAATTCCCCAGGAGACAAGAATTGAGACTAGAACCCACCAGCTATGTATGTCTCTCCATAAGAAACAGATCAGCTCTGTGACTACTGGAGGGCTGAGGCTGTGACTGAACTCATGAGTTAGCTGTCACTTCTTAGCACATCCATGGACACCAACGCAAGGCATAACAGTAGACTTCCTTTGCCGTATTTGATTTGGATTGCACTGCCATGTGCTCGCTTCTCCATAGGAGAAGCACTGCTGACTTCAGAAGATAGTTAAGGCCTTACATGGTCCCTACACAAAGTCTCCATGATCTCTGCTGGAAAGAGGGCATTTGTCATCTCTTCTTGGATATTCTGAGGGTAGCAGAATTCCTGAGCCTTGTTCTCTGGGAACTTATACCAACGTATTCCTATACCAAGAACAGAATGACCTAGATTTACTTACATCAACCTGCACTGACTGGAAGCTACATGAATCAACAAATACTTTCAGAGTTCCCCCAATAAACTATTGGGTTGTTTTTTTTACCACACCCAAATTCTAAACTCCTTTGCCTTTTTAATTCAACTTCGTTTGAATGTCTTTTTAAGTTAGAAAAAATTATTTTATGTGAATGAGTGTTTTGCCTACATGTATGTATGTGTACCATGTGCATGCTTGGTTCCCTGGGAGGCCAGAAGGGGCTGTCAGATTCTCTGGACCTGGTTGTGAGCCACTATATGAGTGCTGGAAACTGAATGCAGGTACTGTGCAGGAGCAGTGTGTATGTCTAACAACTGAGCTACCTCTCCAGTCTGCTTTAAATCGCTCAGGCTAATCATTTCTTTAAAGTTTGCATAGTAGAGAGTCCGCACTCCTTGACCCAGGTCACATGAAGCTATTAATATATCAAATTGTTTTCAAGTTAATTTTTTTGTCTGTTTAGTTTCCTGTAACCCAGGACTGAACTTAAGACAGGACAAGACTTCTTCTGCCCTCCCCAACTCTATAATAATGTTTACTAGCAACGCTTGCCTGGGAGACATTAAAGACTCAGGGCTCTAGCTCCTGATGGTTTCCCCTAACCATTCCAAAATGATCAACAGTCATACACCCTAACACAGCTCATGAGGCTGGGCTCACATGTCCCTAACTGAAGGCTCTTGTTTTTCTGATGAGGAACTAGAAGTATTTTAGCCAACTAGGTAAGGACGTACTGACCCATGCTGCTTGATTCAGACAGAGTTGTAAACATGAGTTTTCTGGCCCAGTTAGTTCCGCTGCCATTTCCAGCCCCAAATAAACATACCGATGATATATTAGTCATAAAACTGTTGGTTGGTGGCTATGGCTTCTTATTGGCTAGCTCTGTCTTAATTATTGACCCATTTCTACTAATCTAAGTATTTCCATGTGGTCTTATAATACTGAAGAAGGGTCTGGCACATCCTACCTTCCCAGTCTCACATGGCATCTGCATCTGCCTACATTTCCCAGAATTCTCCTCATCTTCTAGTCCTGCCTATCTTCCTACCTCATTAGCCAAACGGTATTTTATCCATCAACCAATAAGAGAAACATATACAGAAGGACCTCCCCTATCACAGAGTCATCAAGGATTCTACCTTCCCAATCTGGCATTTGTAAGGGCCTTAGATTGTTTCTCATTAGAAAACGACTCCCAGATTCTTCCATGCTGCTTACTCTCGTTGGAAGTAAAGGAAAAGAGAGAGGCACATACAGCTCACTGAATAACCATGGTGCCCTTAACAAGCCTTAAACACCATGCCTGGCATATTATTACTGACTACCATACACTGGCTGTTAGACTATGTGGATCTTGGCCAAATGCTTTCCTCAGGCTGAAGTTCTGTCTTCACTGGCAGGAAATGATTATTAAGAAACAAAATTTACCCACGTCATTGTCAGATGACAGCAGTGGTGCAGAATCCAAAACTTCGAGCGATACATGATGGTAGGAGACGCATCAATAGTAAGGAGGAAGTCTACGAGAACCCACACATCAACTCCCAGGACCAGGACTCACATGGTAGCAAGGAGAACTTCCACCAAGGGAAGCATGGTGCTCTTGTTCCTTCAGAGTGAGCCGGGGAAAACCTGTGCCCTAGGGAACCTTCATGGAACATCTTACCCGAAAGCCCAGGCACCAATTTATAACCTTCAGAGAAGTGCTAGGGTCTATTGAATGGGAAACAAGATTCACTAGAACTCAGTACAGGTTAAGTGAAGTTTATTTGGGGAGAATGTACTTACACAAGAAACAGATGACTGCCACGTGTTCCTGGCCCCAGGATGCCCACTCTGCCACCCGGATGCTCTCTGTGACCCGAGAAGGAAGCCAGAGAGAGCTCCAAGGCCCAAACCTAATCCTTATCACTGGTCACATCTGCACCTGTGACCATGCCCTTTTGGGCGTGGTCAGTGCTACAGGTATAGGGGTGGATATCACAAAAATTCCCCTTTTAGTCTAAAGAAGAAGATTTAGGCTTGATATAAAACTATATACAATGATAGCAAAGGGCAAGAAAGGTAATAACATACACAATTTTTAAGACCTACTGCCAGTGAAGCAACTAGAGCAAATGGCAAGAACTACATATCCAGTCCTAGGGTAAAGGCATAACAGAGATTACTATAGAGTTCTCCTAAATTGGAAAGTTTAAATCTTGTACCTAATATTTCTATCTAGGAAGAGAGAACAATAATTGTGACAATCTAATCTTCAACCTCATCAAAGACCTGAGAAGGAGGGTAGCAATACTAGGGTAGGCAGGAAGTGCAGGTGAGCCAGCAACTTCCAAAGGTGCAGCAAAGACTGAAACAGCAGGCTACCTAGACAGTCACCCAAAGTCTCACAGCAGTGTAGGGGCAACCAGCTTTGGCTAAGGCCTAGAGTATCTGGCTGACCAACACAGAAGCAGAGAGGTTGAAAGGCTGTCTTACCCTGACTTAGAAAGGTTCAGCAGTGTTTTTTAAGTTTATTTCCAGCAAACTCAGTTAGGACAGCATGTCCAAAGTCAGTAGTCAAGGTGGGGGCAGTTCTTTGTCCAAGAGGCCATTAACTAAGGAAAGAATGAACTTCAGAAGGAGTGTCATTGGTGCCCAACAATGTACTCTTAGGAAAAGTGGTGCTCTCAGGAGCACTAATTTTAAAACATTTAAATGCCATATACTGCAGCCTATGAAGTGACTGAAGATCAAATATCTATGTCTCACTAATCTCATAGGTATAAGAAACATATATGATATATATATATATATATATATATATCAATAACAGAGATAGACTTAAAATGTCTTGACTAGAGGTAGAACTGTAAAGTGCAATATGATAAAATATCCTAAGTTGCATCAATATACAAAATGTATATACATCAAGATGGTTTTATATTTGTGTGCAAAACATCCTAAACAAAGAAAACACTATACAGTCAACATACAACTTTATATGGAAAAACAAAAGACCCAGGATAGCCAAAACAACACTGTACAATAAAGGGACTTCCAGAGGCATCACCATCCCTGACTGCAAACTCTATTATAGAGCCATAGTCCTGAAAATAGCTTGGTATTTGCAAAATAGTAGACCAGTAGACCAATGGAATTTAATTGAAAACCGTGATATGAACCCACACACCTAGGAACACCTGATTTTTGACAAAGAAGTTAAAACTATACAATGGAAAAAAGAAAGCATCTTCAACAAATGGTGCTGGAATAACTGGATGCTGGTACGTAGAAGACTGCAGATAGATCCATATCTGTCACCATGTACAAAACTTAAGTCCAAATGGATCAAAGTTCTCAACATAAATCCAGCCACACTAAACCTCTTAGAAGAGAAAGTAGGTGGTGCCCTCAAACAAATTGGTACAGGAGACTGCTTCCAGAACATAACACCAGAGGTACAGACACTAAGAACGACAATTAATAAATAGGACCTCCTGAAACTGAGAAGCTTCTGTAAGGCAAAGGACACAGTCAACAAGACAAAACACAGCCCACAGAATGGGAAAAGATATTGACCAACCCCACATCTGACAGAGGGCTGATCTCCAAAATTTACAAAGAACTTAAGAAGCTAGTCACCAAAACACCAAATAATCCAATTAAAAAGTGGGGTACAGAACTAATAGAGAATTCTCAATAGAGGAATCTAAAATGGCTGAAAGACATATAAGAAAGTGATCAACAGCCTTAGCCATCAGGGAAATGCAAATCAAAACAACTCTAAGATACTGTCTTACTCCTGTCAGAATGGCTAAAATCAAAAACACCAATGACAGTTTATGCTGGAGAGGATGTGGAGAAAGTGGAACACTTCTCCACTGCTGGTAGGAGTGCCAACTTATACAGCCACTTTGGAAATCAGTATGGCTGTTCCTCAGGAAAATGGGAATCAGTCTAACTCAAGATCCAGCAATTCCACTCTTAGGCATATACCCAAATAATGCACATCCATACAACAAGGACATCTGTTCAACCATGTTCATAGCGGCATTATTTGTAATAACCAGAACCTGGAAGCAACCTAGATGCCCCTCAACTAAAGAATGGATGGAGAAAATGTGGTACATTTACACAATGGAGTACTACTCAGTGGAAAAAAACAATGTTATCTTGAAATTTGCAGGCAAATGGATGGAACTAGAAGAAACCATCCTGAGTGAGGTAACCCACTCACAAAAAGACAAACATGGTATGTACTCACTCATAAGTGGATTTTAGACATAGAGTAAAGGATTACCAGCCTACAATCCACACTGCCAGAGAAGCTAGGAAACAAGGAGGACTCTAAGAGAGACATACATGATCCTCTGGAGAAGGTGAAAGGGACAAGATCTCCTGAACAAATTGGGAGCATGGGTGGAGGGGAGAGGGGGTTAAGAGAAAGAGAAAGGGAGAAAAGGAGGGGAGAGGAGGACATGAGAGAGCAGGAAGATTGAGTCAGGGAAAAATATAGGAGTGCAAGAAAAGAGATACCATAGTAGAGGGAGCCACTATAGGTTTAAAGAGAAATCTGGCACTAGGGAAATGTCTAGAGATTTACAAGGTTGACCCCAACTAACAGTCTAAGCAATAGTTGAGAGGCTACCTTAAAAGCCCTTCTCCAATAATGAGATTGGTGACTACCTTATATGCCATCCTAGAGCCTTCATCCAGTAGCCAATGGAAGCAGAATCAGACACCCATAACTAAACACTGAGATGAACTCTGGAATCCAGTTGCAGAGAGGGAGGAGTGATGAGCAAAGGGGTCAAGACCAGGTTGGAGAAACCCACAGAAACAGCTGACCTGAACAAGGGGTTTCTCATGGACCCCAAACTGATAGCTGGGAAACCAGCATAGTACTGTCCCAGCCCCCCAGAACGTGGATGTCAGTTAGGAGGTCTGGTTAATCTATGGGGCCTCTATTAGTGGATCTGTATTTATCCCTAGTCCATGAATGGACTTTGGGAGCCCACTCCACATAGAAGGATATTCTCTCAGCCTAGACACACAGGGGAGGGTCTAGACCCTGTTTCAAATGATATTACAGACTTTGGAGATTCCCCCATGGAAGGTCTCACCCTCCCTGGGGAGTAGAAAGGGGATGGGATAGGGGGTCGGTGGGAGGCAGGGGAGGAGAGAAGGGAGAGGAAACTGGGATTGACATGTAAAACAACCTTGTTTCTAATTTAAATTAAAAAAAGAAAAAGGAGAATCTAACAATTTAGGTTATCTATAGCTAATAGTTACTAAAATTAGTTCACAAGAAGATATGTTAATCTACCTATATCCTACCAAACCATATCCTTCCCATACAGACCTGTAAGCTTATCTAAAAGAGAACCCCAAGTCTGAGCATCACTTTCCATACCCAACCTTATTCAACTTAAAAGCAGGTGAATAATTACCCCTTTATTATTGATGAGAGAAAAGAAGAAAAACCCCAAATACCCTTAATACCAACAGTAGGGAAAGGGGGCATTGTTTTCTTAGGATTATTTCCTGCTGAAATGGGGGGACGATGACTCCATGGGATCCTACAGAAAAAAAATAAAGCAACGAAAAGTCTCCAGAGGACTAGCTGTAACTTTTGTAGCTAGTCTCTGCATGGCAGAAGATGCTTGACTCAATTTCTTATCTGAATCTCTGGCCAGGGTGTAATTAGGAGGTGTATCTTTTCAGTTAGCTAGTCTGGAATTGCCTAGAGCAGTATCGTCCCAAACTGGTGTAGGGGTGGCGTTTGCTAGTTCAAGGGCATCAAATTGAATCAAGTGGAAGCGATGAAATGGGGCCCCATCTTCCTTCCAGAATTTAGATTGTTGTTAGGAAGTCTTTTGTTCACTGTAGAAGACTTAAACATGAATATCAGCATAGAAAGTTTAACTTTAATAGGTAAGCATACAGGGAAAGGTAACAATAAGGATGAAAATAAGTATGATGGAACAGGATTTTTTATTTTGTTTTGTTTTGTTTGTTTTTTGAGAAAGGGTTTCTCTGTATTATCTTTGAGCCAGGCTGGCCTCGAACTCACAGAGATCCACCTGCCTCTGCCTCCCGAGTGCTGGCATTAAAGGTGTGTGCTGCCAGTGCCTGGCTGGGAATAGGATTTTTTAGAGAAAACAGAGTTAAGACAATAGTAGTCCTAGATTTTGTTTTCTTCTGTCTTACATCAATGCCCTTTTGATATGAGACAGAAACTCTGAATTTTATTTAAACAACATTTTTTAATTTGGAGAAGGAGGGCCAAGTCCAACTCCAAAGTCAGCTTTGATTTTTATGTGAATTGGGACTACGACTGCACTGGGCAGTAAGAAGATATGAGCTCAGTATAAGGATTTTACGGTCAGATTCTTCTTTGTTTGATGGTTTTATCTGGATAGCCTTCTTCTCTTTTTTTAGGTACCAACATGTTTGGTGTCTTTTGGCTTCTTGAAGATGGGTGTTTTCTGTTTTCTTGTAAAGACAAGAACAGAACACTCACCCTACCTTTGTGAGGTCTCCATATATCGTGTGGGATATACCTTGGTGGATGACCTATCATTTCTCCTCAATCAAGTGGTTTCTCTTTTTCAAATTGGATCTTGATCAACTTTGATGGTATCCAAAGTTTTTCTTCTCCTGTGGAAACAAAGGCGAAATCCCTACCCCAATATAACACATATCCTGGTTTCCATATTGAGGTTAATACATCCTTGAAGTACATCGGCTGATTTAGTTTAGAAGTTTTTTTTTCTATTGTCCAGTGTCTTTCTGTGACTGTTTTTTCTTTCTCATTAGCATTAAGAAAGTTTAATGTTAGTAAAGCATTATGTAATCTGTGTTTGGGGGTCTTTGTTCCCCCTGCCTGTCTATAGAGCATTTCCTTTAAAGTGCGATTAGATCACTCAACCACTGCTTGTCCTGTAGGTTTGTGGTATACAAGTTATACATTTTATGTTATAATATTTAAAAAACTTGTTTTAATTTGTTGGAGACATATGCTGGAGCACTGTCATTTTTTATTTGTGCAAGTGTACCCATAATAGCCATTACTTCTAATAGGTGTGTAATAGCAGAATCAGCCTTTTCAGAGCTCAGAGCAGTTGCTCATTGAAAGCCTGAAAATGTCTATTGTATGGTGCACATATTTTAATTTTCCAAATTCCGCCTGTAGGGTTACTACCTGCTGGTAAAGGAGTTTGGTTATAGAAGAAACAAGTAGGATATTTCTTTATTATTTCCTTAGCTTGTTGCCAAGTGATGGAAAAATCCTTTTTTAAACCTTTGCTATTCACATGGTGTTTTTTATGAAATTCTGAGGCCTCCAGCACACTTCCTATTAATAAACAATCAATTGCCTTATATATATATATATATATATATATATATATATATATATATATATGCTGAGTCCTATTCGTGATTATTTCTTGTAATTGTATAAACAATGAAGTTAATTCTATATCATCAGGAATAAATTTAGCAGTCTCAATGTGTAAGACAACTCTCTCTGCATATTGAGAGTTGGTAACTATATTGAGAGGTTCTGTGAAATCCATAAGTACCATGAGAATGGCATACAATGCTGCCTTTTGTACAGAGTTATAAGGGCTTTGTACTATTTTACTTATTTTTCCTGATTTATATCCTGCCTTACCTGATTTGTTTGCATTTGTAGAATGTAGGGACTCCAGAGACTGGTGTTTTCCTTACAATGTGTGGAAGGATCCAAATGGCTTTCTTAATGAATTTTATTCTCTCACTTTTGGGATAATTGTTACTAATCAGTCCCAAAAAGTTACTGCAAGCTGTTTGCCAATATTCATTATCTTTCCATAAGGAGGAAATGTCCTCATTAGTTAAAAGTACTATAAATTTTGCTGGGTCCATACCTGTCAGTTGACAAAGTCTTAATTTTCCTTTTAAAATCAAATTAGAAATATTTTCTATACATGATCTTAATTTTTTATTCTGTTTCTGTTTATTCACATTCTAATATGATAACTTCCCTCTGCATTAAAATCCCTGAAGGGTATTCCCTGGATGGTAATATAACCAGGATACAGTCTAGCTTTAGATCCACAGGGTATTCTTTTTACTACCCATTATAATTTCTTTTCAGCTTCAAATGATAATATTCTTAGACTATTTAAGTCCTTTTCTCCTTTTAGGGTCATTTTTAAATTTTTTAAATCATGCCTTTCTGCTCCAATAGTAGTCTGTAGCTGGGAAATCTCTCCTAATAATTTTTGAAGATCATTAAGAGTCTGGTATCGATCTCTCCTGATCTTTACTTTTTGTGGTCTAATTTTCTGTAGACCTATTTTATATCCTATACAATTGATAGAATCTCCTCTTTGTATTCTTTTGGGGGAAATTTGTAATCCCCAGGGAGGTAAAACTTCCTTTACTTCCTCAAACATTTTTTTCTGACGTTTCTGTCTTAGAATCAACCAACAATATATCATCCATATAATGGTAAATTATGGATTGTGGAAACTGTTTGCTGTGGTGTCAGAACCACGACTAAGTCCGATAATCAGGCGAAAGCCTGGAGATTTAATTAAAACCGAGCCATCCAGCTGTTTGTGCTATGCGAGTCTGTCCGACTTTATTCGCCTTCTTCATTCCAGGGAGAGAGCAGCCTTATATACACTTACAGCACCGTGGAAAAAACCCAGGTGTAAGAGCTCATCGAAGAGGAGCTCGTGTTTTCCCAGGTATAGTGGGGTGAGGCTGGGGCTGTAAGCCAGGACTAGAACACAGGATGCACCTGTGGTTTTTGGCTGACAAGCAACTCACAGAGACCCCATGGGTGTTGGGACCCAACAGTTTACAAATATTGTCACAGGGTGGGACTGTTCTTTCATTGATATCTCTTGACCGGCTGAGAATTGTAAGTTGGCACCATGAAGGCAAATTTTTCCCTATCTTTTTCTTGTAAAGGTATAGTGAAGAAGCAATCTTTTAAATCAATAACTATAATGGGCCATTCTTTAGGTATCAGAGAAGGCAAGGGCATTCTTGGCTGTAGAGAACCCATTGGCTGAATTACTTTATTGATGGCTCTCAGGTCTGTAAGCATTCTCCATTTTCCAGATTTCTTTTTGATAACAAATACAGAAGAAGCTGCGGCAGCGGTGGTGGTTACCAGGGCCAGAGAGCACCATGTGTGGTGGTGGCTACGGTGCAAATACGAGGCGCTGGGGAAACCTGCTCCCCACTTGTGCGCGGGCTAGCCGAGGCGTGTGGCTGCTGCAGGTCCAGTGAATCTGTCCTCGTGGGCTCCACGAGGGAATCAAGATTCACTAGATTCAGTACAGTGAAATTTATTCGGGGAGATTACACTTACACAAGAAACAGATGACTGCCGCAGGTTCCTGCTCCAAGGATGCCATCCCTGCCACCTGGATGCTTTCTGTGACCCGAGCAGGAAGCCAGAGAGAGCTCCCAGCCACAAACCTAACATTATCACCTGTCAAGGTCGCACCTTCTGGGCATGGTCAGTGTCACAGGTGTGGAGGTGGATATCACTACAATTCCTTTTAGTCTAAAGAAGAAGATTTAGGCTTGATACAAAACTATATACAATGATAGCAAATATCACATATGCACTAGGAGAAGGGAAGGTAAAAACATACACAATTTAAGACCTACTGCCAGAGAGGCAACATAGAGCAACTAGCATGATATACAATGGTCTAATGTCACCCCCTTTCAAACCCTCTGGATACTGGAAGCATCTCTATGTGAGCTGATTGCAACCGACCCTAGCCCAGAGAGGTTCCTGCCCAGTGGCAGTGGGGCCCTTGTACCTTGTCCCCAGGTCAGAGCCATCCTTCATCACACCACCCAGGGAGTCACCAACCTGGTTAGGAGATGGATGCTCTTGGAGAAGGGGTTGTCTGGAAAGTGATGCCAAGTGACAAGTCCCTTGGAGGCTGAGGAAGCTCACTGAAGTCTGGGACTCTGGGACTCTCCTCTCAGGTGTGAAATTAGAGATTAGAGCGGCGTGCATGCCGAGGTGAACCACAGTGAAGAAGGGCAGAATGGGGTGTCTAGAAAAACCCAACCCATCCCATCCTCACCTCTCCTCTCTACTCACTAGCCTCACTTGCTTAATATCAGAAATGGGCTTCACAGTTGCTCCTTGTATGAGTCCTGACCTTACATCCTGAAGTCATAGGTTTTGAGGTCTAAAGTCACGATGATCTAAACACCCTGACCGGATAAGCCAATTCTGAGATGTTAGACAACTTTCCTGTGAGCACACTTTTGTGTGTCTGTGCATACACACGTGAGTATGCATACTCAGACATTAAAATTAGGTATTTTCCTCAGTTGCTCTCTGCTTTATTTATCAAGGCAGGGTCTTTCCCAGAATCTGGAGCTCACCAACTCCAGCCAGATTGACCTGATTATCCGGGGTCTACTTTCCTACCATCACACCTGCTCAGACGCAAAGTGATCCCAGCTCCGATTCTCACATTATGCCTTATGAACGGAGCCATCTTCCCAGCACTGAACACACATTCTAAAAGATGAGAAACCCAAGCCCTGAATCCCCAGCCACTGCCTTTTTGGATTTTCAGTGTTGACCACCTTCCACCTGCCATGCCCTCATATGGGGTTTCCCGTCCTCTTGGGACTTTTTTTTTTTTCCACTGCAGAAATCTTCTGGTCTAAGTGGGCTCACAAAGCTTAAAATATTCATTAATACACTACATTATTAAGCACTTAGGCGATAATGGTCTTTGGAGGGTGTATGATAAAATGCTGGAGACCATAGATTTCTCTCCAGTGTCAACAATAAGACGGGCTGGTCCTCTTCCGATGTTAGTATTCCTCGCTGGTGGGATAGAGAAGGGAGTAGAGGCGCAAGGCCTGCTGTGATTGCCTTCTTGCTGAGATGGGGTGAAGAAGGACCTATGTTACACTAAGCATATTTTTAGGTACCAGGTACACATGAATAGATAGACATACAGGTTAGCCACTGGCAGGATGTTGATGCTGGTCTTCAGAAGATGTGTCACCTAGAATATCGGGAGAGCATTATTCAGGTGATGGGCATCAAGCTGAGTCGACGTAAGGAGCTTGAGATACGATTGTGCTCTGGGCATGGAGAGGAATACACAGAAGGATGGGTACCTTTATAAGAGCGAGAAAGAGGAAAAAACTACACGGAGACGAGGAAGGAAGGCAAGTGAGAAGCAAACCGGGAAGAGGCGGTATTGCTGTGAGCTGGACTGCACTGTGTACCACAAGGAGCATGAGGAAGGCGGTGCAAGGTCTTACACACCAGCACTGCACCTACTCCCGGCCCCCCCCTTGCACCGGCGCCTCGAATGCGTGTGGCAACATCCTAAAAATTGTAATCAAAGTGGAACAGGAGAAAGCCCCTGCTGGGCATTTTCTCTCACTGCCTGTCTCCCATGTGATTTGCTCTGTTCTGCCACAGCCTCCCAGCCGTGGTGAATGGGGAAACCGCATTCTAAAATACATCTCTACTTCTCTAAATTGCTTCCTGGGGTATCTTGTCGCAGAAGCAGCAGTGACTATTAGAGCACAGGTCACAGAAGAGTTGTGGCTGTGCAAAAGGGACAGCAGCTACGTGGCTCCAGTTTCATCGAGTCTGGAGTTCAGGCATCCAGTACGTTACATCTGGAGAGCCCCAGGCTTGGAGTTCCCACTGGTGCATTGAAAAGTCAGGCCACACATAAACTACTGTGCTCCCTCCACTCTGGAGACCAGAGTCCTTGCCTTTTCTTGTGATGAGAGAGCTGTGTTAACCAGGCAAGGGCAAAGGCTTTTCTAATAGCCAGAAGGCAATGTGTGCTGACTACAAAAAGAAAGCTAGCATGGTATTTCATTTTCAACCTATTCCCATGGTGCACACCACTATTCCTAACACTCTAGAGGCATAGGGAGGAGAGTATTTGCCATTTCAAGGCCGGGGCTACATAGTGAGACTCTGTCTCAAAAAGAAAAGAAAAGGTTTCCTTTTGAGACAAGGGCTCACACATTCCAGGCTGGCCCCCAACTCAATATGTAGCTGAGGATGACCAGGAAAATGTGTCTCCTGAAATGGTCTGGAGACTATCTGGGATATGAAAATGATTTTTTTTTTAAGAAAGAAGTGGGGCTGGGTGGTGGTGGCTCACGCCTTTAATCCTAGCACTTGGGAGGCAGAGGCAGGTGGATCTCTGGTCTACAAGAGCGAGCTCCGGGACAGCCTCCAAAGCCACAGAGAAACCCTGTCTTGAAAAACCAAAGAAAGAAAGAAAGGGAGAGAGAGAGAGAGAGAGAGAGAGAGAGAGAGAGAGAGAGAGAGAGAGAAGCAGGGACTGGCTCAACAGTTAAGAGCATTTGCTACTCTTGCATAAAACTAGAGTTCAGTTCCCAGCACCCATGTGGCAGTTCAGAGCTATCCTTACATAAAGTTCCAGGGGATACAATGCACACACACACACACACACACACACACACACACACGCACGCACGCACGCACGCACACACGCACGCACGCACGCACGCACGCACGCACGCACGCAAACATGCATACATGTAAATGTAAAATAAAATAAATCTTTAAGAAAAATTTTAAAAACCATTTCTTTTAATATCCCAGCTGGCCTCCAGAGCTTCCCAGAACAAGCTTGGATCTGAGCATTTGGTAGCCAGGGACCTGACTCTGGACTCTGGATGTCTAACTAAAAGTTTAAGTACAGGAAAAGCTTCCTATTCTTCACCTTTTCTTTCTACTCCCCCTCCTCTCCTTTCCCTGTCTCTCTTTCCTGAAAATGTCTTTTTAAAATTGCAATTGTACAGCTGAAGGGTAGCCAAATTGGGGGTTGGGGGGGTTCCTCTGAACTCAAGTGAGTTGGCCTGTCACCAGTGACCTAGGCCTTATCAGTATGAAGGAGGTATGGCCTTCTTCAGTGGGAGTATGGCCCTAGATGTGTTATTACTGAGCACAGAGACATCCCTGTTGGCATTCTGCTTGTTTGCATTTATTCATAGAATGCAAGTTAAGATTCAGGAAAACGTAAAGACATTGTCTTTCTTCTTTCATGCCTGCTCTGTGAACAGGGATGATAGAGAACATTGCTAGATGCGGCCGTGGACACGGTTAGGGCTGCAAGCCTTCACCTAGGAGACCTTAATTTCCCTCTTAGCCTTGCTCCCTGTAGCTTGTACCCACTCACCATTTCCTTCCATGAAAACTGGAGGCCAGCTAAGGTTGCAGCTGGGGCAGAAACCTTCCTTACACTATCCATCCATCTATCCATCTACCTATCCATCTATCTATCCATCCATCCATCTATCTATCCATCCATCCATCCATCTATCCATCTATCTATCTATCTATCCATCCACCTACCTATCATTTATCATCATCTATCTATCCACCCCTTTATCTATTTCTGTCTCTATCTCGTATTCTGTCAGTCTACAGTGCTAGGTATTTAATTCAGAACCTTATGTGTGGCAGGTAAGTGGTCTACCACTCGTTCTATGTGCAAACCTTCAAATCTCCTTTGTGAAACTCACGACGGCATTGATTATATTCCAGCAACAAGGGAAAGAGAAAATCTTCTTATCAAACAAAAGTAGGCATCCGTGAAAGCCGTCCTCCACATGGTACCAGGTCACAGGGACCCCCTGGTCTTCCAAGCGCTTCTTGTAGAGCAAAATGTCATCTCGGAGAACATCCCAGTGGATGCTCACCAGCAGTGCCTCTGGAAGCTGTGCGATGACCTCATTGTCTGCTACAAGGGGTGAGATTTTTATATCCAGAAAGTCTTTGAGTTCTGGATAGGCAGATTTGTTAAAAGGTCCAGGAAACTCAGGTTGCTGTATTTTGTTGCCAAACCTTTGGGGAATATTATCAGAGCCGAGCCATTTCCTGTATTTCATCCAGGTGTCTTGGGGAATATAAGATCCTGTCAAGATGACATCTTTCCAGGAGGGGTCAATGCTAAAATAATTAAGAATACAGGTTATCATCAAGTCTCTAGTGAGGAATGGGACATTTTGGTTCTGCAGATGTGATGGCAACTGGAAGTTGATTGCCTGAAGGATTGGATAAATCAGGACTTGAGCCCGGATCTTAGGAAGATCTAGTCTGCCCAATAAGATCTGGAGGATGCTGGCCGCAGCTGAACCTCCTATGCTTTCTCCACAGATCACAACCCGGGAGGGGTCCACCCCGTAAGTTTTCAGGGACTTCAGGAAATGTATTGAGGCACACAGGCAATCCTGAAGACCAACTGGGTGAGGGTGTTCCGGAAGCTTTCGGTACCTAAAGAGGAAAGAGAAAGTCATCATGCCAATATGTGGGCAGGTGGGTGAAGTCCATTTAAACATGGTCCTCTGTGCACCTAAGACTGAATTTGATTAAACCCTGAAGTGACTGAACAAGTAAGAATAGTTACTCCCCAGTTCCCCCTGTATGAATCTGAAGAATTAGCCCAGTGTCAAAACAGCTGGGAGTCTCTATTCAGACTCACCTGGTGATGCCTGGAGATGACCAGGCAAATCATGTAAATTAAAACACAAAAGTTTTCCACCAGAGAGATTAAGGAAGCTGTTTCCCAGTTTATGGCCTGACCTGAATTTGCTGGAAGCCAAAGGGTAGCAGGATAGAACTGACTCTGCCAAGCTGCCCTCCGACCTCCATATTTACACCACAGCATGCAAAGCCCTCCCCCTCCAGTACATAAATAAAAATAGAAAACAGGACATCTGTTTTTAAAAGCAGAAAAAAAAACTGAATTGATAGACGAAAACATGGCAATCAAAAGTCCCACTGGTCTACAGAAAACGGGGAGTCAAGGTCAGTGGCAAGATTAAGTTGCTTGTGTTCAGAGAAGAGAAAGGAAAGGAAGAGGAGGAGGGGAGGGCAAGGAAGGAGAGGAGGAGAGGGAGCAGAGGGCATGAGAGAGGAGGGGAGGGGAGAAGGGGAGCAGAGGAAAATATCTCTCCATGCTCAGATTCTCTCGGGCATCTCCTCCCGGGCACTGCCCACTGAGGTCCTTCGGTTGTACAGACCCCCTCCTCTGCCTGAGCCATTTCTCCAACCACTGCATCCCAATCCAGGTCCCTGGACTAGATGTCTGCAAGCATCAGGCAAAAGTCATACTGAGCAGAAGCATGCAGCCTCTCTGTGGGCCTGGTTTGTGAGATCTTCATTGTTTGGGAGGCTTTTGGAGATGTGGGTTCTAATGGTGATGTTCACTGTGGAAACCCACTGTGGGCGGGTTACTGGATATTAAAGAGCGATGCCCTTCCCAAAGTCATCAGAAAGGTTCAGTCCTCTCCCAGGAGTACCCTGTATCGTGTGCAAGCTTGTGGATGCCGGAGGAGTTGAATTTGTCTTAAAGAGGCAAATGTGAAAACTGAGGGTGTAAATTCTTCCTCTCTCCTCTAATCTGTGTCCTGCTGAGTGGTTTCCCTAGATTGTAAAGAGATGCTGGGCTGGCTAGGTATCTGTCAACCAGAAACAGCCAGCATCCTTTTGAAGGTGGGAGCCCCAAATGAGAAGATACCCCGTCTAGATAGTCTTGTAAGCAATCCTTAGGTGCATTTTCTTGGTTGATGTGGGAGGGTCCAGCCCATTGTGGGTGGTACCACCCGAGGCTAGTGGTTCCAGGTGCTATAGGAAAGCTGGCTGAGCAAAAGGCACCCTCGATGGCTTCTGAATCAGCTCCTGCCTCCAGGTTCCTGCCCTGTTTGAGTTCCTGGCCTGACTATCATTGCTAATGAACCGTGATATGGAAGTGTGAATGAAACAGCCTCTTTCCTCCCCAAGTGGTTTCAGTCAGGGTGTTTCAGTCCCTTAACTAGCTGTCCTTCCATCCACTCAAAAGCCTATGGGGTTGTTTTTTTTTTTTTTCAGCACCCTCCTAATTGGTTCCTGCATAGTAGGCCAGTAGGCCTTTAGTGGTTAGATATCCTTTTTTCCCCCATGCAATGAACTCCTGAAAAGCCATTGCCACAGAAAAACCAGGACCTTAATTATGACCTTCAGCCAGTTTAGGCCTCCTTTACCATCTTTGTTCCTGACTGACTGACTGAAGGGATACCCTGAGTCCTGGACTCATCATCCTTCCCCATCCTTCATGCAAAGCTCTAGCTGTGCCTGCATGCTTTTAGAAAACACTCGAGAGGGGCTGGAGGTGTAGCTCAACTGGTAGAATGCTCGCCCAGTACAAAGACTGCATAAACAGGGTGTGGTGGTGTTCACCTGTAACCCCAGTACTCAGGAGCTAGAGGGAGGCACAAGGAACAGAAGTTCAGGGTTATATAGTTATGTAGCCATATGTGGCATTTGAGACAAGAATTAGAGAGAGAGAGAAAAAAAGAAAGAAGGAAGGAGGGAAGGAGAGACGGAGGGAAGAAAAGAAGGAAAAAGAAATCTCTTGATTATAACTGTTACTAAAGAAATTACAAAGCTTTAGGAGGAATAGAGAGGAGGAGGATGAATAAGAACAAAGTATAATTACCTATCCATGTGAAAACACCACAAGGTAGCTCACAAACCACATTTAACTCCAGTTCCAGGGTCCTCTGATACCCTCTTCTGGTTACTATGGGATCCTGAGTCTGCATATTAACTCACACAGGCACACACACATACAAATCAATTATTTTAATATATAATTTATTTTTACTTTATGTTGGCTGATGTTCTGTCTGCATAGCAGTCTGTGTGAGGTTGTCAGATGCCCTGAAACTGTCCAGCTATGTAGGTGACTAAGACTGTGCCTTTGAAAGTGTCTGGTCCCTGGACACTTTCCGACTCTTCCTTCTGGCTGGCATGGGGTGGAGCAAGTTTCCACTATTCCTCTTCTACCAGTGAACCTTCAGCGTCACTACAGACCCACAGCAAGAGAACAGAACTGACATCCACTGAAGACTCTGAATCCAGGAACTAAAATATACCCTCTTCCCTTAAGAAATTTCTCCCACTTATACATCACATCAATGAAAACAAAAATCCAACACAAAATACTACTAGACACATGGAGTTGTTGCTATGACTACCTTAGGAAATGGTTTGGGGAGGAACTTGGAAAAGCTTAGCAATGTGACTGAGAAAGCCCCACAAAATGCTGCAGGTGGAGTTAAACTGGAGATTGTGGAGTGAATTCCAGGGACCAGACTGTTGATACAAAAGGAAGTTCTCATGAGGTTTTCAATGGTGATGAGAAGTGTTTGGAGTTAGACTGGAAGTTATTTGTGTGATATCTATCGTGGCAAAGAGATTGTTTCTATCTTGCCCATATCCTGGTACTTCGTTGGAAATTAAATTTAAAGATAATCTACTTATCTGATGGAACAAGTTTTAAGCCAGCTCAGCATTCAAGCTGTTACCATAACTGGATTATGGCTGGCTTCTTTTACAGTGAGAATTTGGAAAAACAACAACACCAAAAATAAGTAAATAAATAAAAGATAAAAATAGGATTTGAAAATAAAATGGGCAGAAGAGTCCAAAAGTAGCTTATTGAAAATTCTGAACATGGAGGGTGGGGTTGTTTAAGAGAGCAGCATCATTAAAAGTAAATTCAGTGTGGACAATAGGAATTGGTCAGATCCACATCCTTGCTCCAGGGTGCAAACTCAAAACGCATCTGAAAGACTCACAGTTTAGAGGAGAGCATCACCAAGCGCCCTTCTCAGAAAGGGCTACATGAAGTCTGCTCAGGTAGTTAGCCATTTTCACCCACCAAGATGCTCACACAGACAGCTACATTCATGGTCTCAGCTACTGTTTGTTCAGACAGTAGGGCCTAGGCACCTTCTATAACCCATGATTGCATACTTGAGTAGTTTCAAGGTTTGGGAGGCTTCCACAGCAATTTCAAAGGAAATTCTGGGAGACTAGGTGATCTATGAGAGACCTCAAACTCCCCGCAGGAAGCCCCCGGAGGGGTAATATCGGAAGGTATAACAGTAAAGCCTATGCTGTAAGGAGGTCCAAAGAAGGGGGTGATGGCAGAGGTGTGGGAATGGCTACAGAAGAAAGCTGCGGTCAAAACACAAAGCCACCCCAACAGAGTGGCTGGGAGGATACAGAAATTCGGCTGGCAGATCCAATCATTGAGAAATGATTGGGTTACAAGGGCTTTGACTGCTTTGATGGATGAGCTAACTGATGGGATTTAGAGTCTGATGGCTTTGTTGGGAGACAGTTGGAGGTGGCTCCCTGAACTTGTACCTTGAAGAGAACCCTGTTCTTAATCATCTAGTTTCTCTCTGCTTCCTGAGCACCATGGGGGTGGCCAGCTACACTCTGCCAAGTGCTTCTGCTGCCATGAAGCTTCACCACACCAAAGACCCACAGCAATGGAGCAAGCAGACCATAGACTGAAACCTTGGAATCTATGAGCCAAACAAATCCTTTCTTCCTTCAGGTAGAAGTCAATGCAATGAAAAAAAATGAATAACTAAGTGTCCCCAGCCACTCACCCCACTGCCAGAAGCACTGAGTCTGTCTCCCGGGCTAAGAAGCAGCACAGGGTATGGTAGGAATCTGAAAGAGAAGACAGGGTGAAAGTTAGCTCATGAGGAATGCCCACCATAGCCTTGGGATGTCCCCTGTTGTGTGGTCACGAAGTTGAGGTCCTCTGTTTGGCCCTATTCTTACCTCCTTTGAAGTGACCTCACCAGCTGTCCCCTGGCAAAGCCAGATGCTTGCCTTAAGTGTCTGAGCTTGAGTGGATATGGGTACTGAACTTCTGTAGGATGGGGAAACTGAGGAGCAGGAAGGGTCAAGGGTCTGAAATTGACAAGACTGGGAAAATAGGATAGACTATCTGGGTGTATTAATATTTTCATATATTAGTATTAATTAGAAGATAAACAATGGTTGGATAGTTCATTTAAAAATCTATTTTTAACTTGTTTTTGGTTTTTTAAAACAGGGTTTCTCTGTGTAGCCCTGGCTGTCCTAGAACTCTCTGTAGACCAGGCTGGCCTCAAACTGACAGAGATCCGCCTGCCTCTGCCTCTCAAATGCTGGGATTAAAGGCGTGGGCCGCCGCCGCCGCCGCCGCCGCTGCCGCCGCCACCACCACCAGGCAAAATTTTTATTTCTGTACATGAATTCTTTGACTATCTGTGTGTGTTGAGTGTGTGTCACGTGGGAGCCTACAGAGGCCAGGAGAAAATGTTGGGTGCTCTGGAGCTGGAGTTACAGGCAGTTGTGAGCCACCCATTTGGATTCTGGGAACCAAACCTGGGTCCTCTGCAGGAAGGGTTCTTTGGCCCTCTCCAGCCCCCGCGAATGGTACCTTCTAATCGGCAGGTTGGTACACCTGAAGTTTTGGAAGTGTGCCTCTTAGCATCCGTGCACAGTGCTTCCTGGCCCCTCGAATCAAGCATTCCTCTGACTCAGCCCTCCCAGGCCCAGGGCTCAGCACGCAGAGATGGGACAATCCCATGCACATCTTCTGCCCTGGCCACCTTGGCCCACTGGGTCAGCATGATTGCAGTGGGAAGCATGGAAATGGGATTTTAAAAATGATACCAGATAATTCCAGGATTGAGGGGGCTTTAGGGCAGGCATATGGGCCATTGGCACAGTGGAGAAGGGGGTGAAAGAGCAGACACAGTGGCTTATGTGACAGTCTCCGCTCTCTGGGCATTCAGTTTCTGTGTCCAAGGTTCTTCACAAACCGTCTCAGCCTCCTGACAACTGTTTACAATAAAGATGCCTCGTTCCATCCTAAAGGGGGCCCAAACAGCCAAGGAGTAGCCCTGGTTATGGCTTTGTTTGTTTGTTTGTTTGTTTTTTCAAGACAGGCTTTCTTTGTATTGTTTTGGAGCTTGTCCTGGAACTCACTCTGGAGACCAGGCTAGCTTTGAACTCACAGAGATCCACCTGCCTCTGCATCCTGAGTGCTGGGATTAAAGCTGTGCACCACCAATGCCCGGCCAGAGTATGGCTTTAAAAGTTTAAATTTTTAGGAGTTAAACTCCAGGACAGTTTAAATATAGCCAAGGGAAAGACCTCTACTAACTGACCTGGGCTCCAGGCCTTGTGACCTGTCCACCTCACTCCCTACTCTGTCACCCTGACATTTTTCTTTCTCAAGTTGGTCTTGGTCCAGAGTTCTTCACTTAAGCTCCTCCTTGTAGACTTCACAGGGCAAGAGCAAGGGCAAGACAGGCAAGGTATCACTGAGTGCTAAAGCGAGGGCCTGTTAGGACCCTCAGGCTTCTAGAGAGTTAGTACTTTTAAATTTATGTCTACTATATAAGCGGTTTTGCCTTCATGCTTTCCACATCTGAGACCACTTCTTCATTTGTCTTCTCCTGCATGATTCAGCTTTCTCCTTTGACACACAGGTTCATAGGTCAGGGGCTGGGTCTTCTTGTTCTCCAGTGTGTTCCCTGAGCCTGGAGAAGGTTTGAAGCTAAGTACGTGGTCAATAGATATCTGCTTCACCATCATTGCATTTGCCCTCTAAGGGACTGGCAGCACAGGCAAAGTGGGATGCCTAGTGGCTTTTGATGCAGGAAAATGCACTTGAACACAGGTGGGTTCCATAGATGGGACACATTCATAGTTTGTGACTGAAAGAGGGCATCATGGCAACACTTCCAGTGGTAGAACGACCATGAATATTTCCACCACCAGGTGGCAGTAAGTGACCCTTATGAGTCAGGGAGAAGGGACGGGAGAAATTGCTCTCTCACAGGGGAAAATTTGGACAAGCATGCATGCAAGCAGCCATCCATGCAACCATCCAACTATACATATACTAGCTCATTCGTCAATGTCTCCTTTTATGCAGTAACTTATCTAAACTTCCACTTCCTCGTGCATCAATGTTTAATGAGTAAAAATGGCAGTTAATTACAATGGATCCCCTGGGCCATGTCATGTCTCCTAAGGTTGGCCCTGTTTAACACTGGTTGGCTATTTCATATCAACTCATATTTTTCATGGTCAAAACAGTGTCTCCTTGTGCATTTTCTGTCATTGTTATTAAGCAAAACATGATAAAAATAAAACCATAAATGGAAAGAAAAAATGGCAGTCAAGATGGTAGGGGTCTCTCCCAAACCACAGACATGTCCATTAACACAGGGCAGTGGAGGGAGTTTAACCATGCAACCTCTGGGTGAGACACAGGTGACCAGGTCAGAGAGGCCCTCACTGAGGGCCATAGAAGAGGCTGAAGATAAGCAATGTCAGGTTTCAAACTGTTATCTCCAAAGATCTCTCTGATTCAGGGGGAAAAAAATCAGCCCAAAGGATAAAGTGGAAATATGATCCCATCACTGGGATATGGAGTGGAAGGGCCAGGCACAGCGGTCCTAGCAGAGAAAAAAAAACAAAAAACAAAAAACAAAAAACACGGGATTGGGATCCTTGTGGAAGAGACTGGATAAGATGGAGGGGAGAGGAAGGGAGAGGAAGGGGAGAGGAGAGGAGGGGAGGGGAGGGAAGGAGAGAGGGAAAGGGAGGGGAGGAGAGGAGAGGAGAGGAGAGGAGAGGAGAGGAGAGGAGAGGAAAGGAGAGGAGAGGAGAGGAGTACAGGGAAAGGAATCATTTTTTGTCCATTACTCTGGAAGCTCTGCTTAAACCTTACTGTTAAAACTGAGACTATGACATAGTGTGACTCTCAACTTTAATCTATTCGCTACAGAAGGATTGATGCTCAGCTATTGTGTGCTTTGACTCCATGCAGAAAGGACCCTGTGGGAGTGTAGTTGAGGTTATGCAGGTCTTGATGTATCTCTGGCCCCACACCCCAGGGATGCTTCTTACCCAGGCTGCCAAACATTCCACCCCCTCCATGGAGGAAGATGATGCCTCTCCTGGGACTGGAAGACGTTGCCTTGGGCTGGAACAGCCTCACAGGGACTTCTTCAAAATACAGATCTGTCACCACCACTTTATAATTCCTCTTTATAGCCATTGCATCTTGTAGAAACTGAAAAAATTTTGGCATGGAGCAAATTCTCAGCTTCTCCAATATATTCCCCTGGTAGAGAGGTGGATAAAGACACAGAAAATTAAGGGGTGTGGGAAGGGCAAAGATTTGAGACAGCAGGAGAGCCTTTACCCCAACAGTCTGATTTATGGCTGCTTCCACCTCCTTATGTAACAGGCATGAGGAGAACTCTTGACTTTTAAAAAAGATTTATTTTTTTATGTGTGTTTGTGTTTTGCCTGCATGACATGGAATTCTGAGGGTGACGTCCTTCGGTATATATGTTTCTCTTATTGGTTGATGAATAAAACACTGATGGTCAATAGCCAGGGAGAAAGATAGTTGGGGCTACTAGACTAGGAGAAGGCTGTGGAGAAGAAGGCAGAGGAAGGCCATGAAGAAACACCATGCTGCCCAAGGAGTAACGTGCCAGATTACGGGTAAGCCACAGCCTTGTGGCAATACATAGATTAGTAGTTATGGGTTAACAATTAAGAGAGAGCTAGCCAGTAAGAAGCCTGAGCCATAGGCCAACAGTTTAATAATCAATGTGCCTCTGTGTGCTTATTTGGGGCTGAAGGGTGATAGGACCTGGCGGGACAGAAACTTTCATCAACAGAATTCACTATGTAAGGCAGGCTGGCCTCAAACTAACATAGAGTCTCCTGCCTCTGCCTCCTGAAGGCTGAGATTGAATGATGGTACCGCCATGCCCTGCCTTGCTTGGTCTTTGTTGGTTTTTAGCTTATTATACAGTGCTCACAAGTAAACCTGCACAATTCCCCTCAACAGTCAGCTTACAATGTTAAAACTCCCTCTACCTCCACCTATACACCCCCCACCCCTACCCCTCCACTTTCCACCCCTACCTTTCTTTACCTTTCCACCTTCCCATCCCTACATCTCCATTTCCTACCCCCATGGTAGATTGTGCATTTAATTTTCTTTTCTAATTTAACTTTCTATTGATTCTTTGTGATTTCACAGCTTGCATCTCAGTCCCATTCATCTCCTCGTCTCTTCAGATCTGTTCTCTGCCCTTGCAACATTTCCCCGGAAAATAAAATAAATCTTAAAAGAATAAAGAAAAATCTCATCATGAAAGCTGTAGTGTGACACAGTGAGTCATACATTATGTCTTTTAGTCCATACATCTTTACTTGCAAGGGTTCATTGTGATGTTGTATTTTTTTATATTAAAGCTTGCTTGAGGATTCAGAATGCAAAGTCAACCACAAACCGTAGAGGTCAGGCAGTGGTGGCACACACCTTTAATCCCAGGACTCAGGAGACAAAGGCAGATGGATCTCTCTGAGTCCCAGGCCCCCAGACCTACATGAGATTGAATAAATCTAAAAGAGTAAAAGAGCTCACGCCTTTAATCCCAGGACTCATGGGATTTAAGACAGGAACAGGGTCTTGGATCTGGCATTCATTCTCCAGCCACATTGAGGATAAGAAGGCGTTCAGTTTGAGAATTAGTCTCAGGATTAGTCTCCAGCCCCATTGAGGAGAGCATAGCAGTCTGAGCGAATATGAGGAGCAGTGAAGTGGGGAGCAATTTGAGGATCACCCCTTTGGTCTGAGCATAGGTAGAAGTAAGAGCTAGGGGCCGGCTGCTTTGCTTTTCTCATCTTCAGCCTGAAGCTTGAACCCAAATTTCAGTCTCTGGGTCTTTTATTTTTCATGCTACAGTTCATTACAATGAGTCATTGGTCTGCATTGTTTCTCTCTCTCTCTCTCTCTCTCTCTCTCTCTCTCTCTCTCTCTCTCTCTGCTCTTTAATCTTTTGGGGGCCACCACCCAGCTCCCAAATAAATATACACAGTGGCTTATTATTACTTATAAATGCCTGGCTTTAGCTTGGCTTATTTCTAGCCAGATTTTCTTAACTTAAATTATCCCATCTATCTTTTGTCTCTGTGCTGTTACCTTTCTTTATTTCTGTGTATCTTGTCTTTCCTTCTTATTCCAGCTGTGTAGCTGGATGGCTGGTCCCTTCTTTTCTCCCTCCTTGATCTCCTCCAAGATTTCTTTTCCCATTTATTCTCTCTTCCTGCCAGCCCCGCCTATCCTCTCTCCTGCCTTGCTGTTGACCATTCAGCTCTTTATTAGACCAATTAGGTGTTTTAGACAGGCAAAGTAACACAGCTTCACAGAGTTAAACAAATGCAACATAAAATAATGTAACACATCTTTTCATCATTAAACAAATGTTCCACAGCATAAACAAATGTAACACATTTTTAAAATAATATTCCATAAAATGTCCTCCTTTTTCTAAATAAAATGAAAGGTTTTAACTTTAACATAGGAAACCTATATAGAACCAAACAGTTATCAAGAATTAATTTATAATACTCAGTCCATTTGTTCTTAGAAAATTCAGAGAAAACCCTCCTTTATCTATCCTATCTTAGTGAATCCAAAGTTTTATATCTAATTTACTTTCTGTCGTAACTAAGGAAAACTATAACTCAATTATTTAGTCTTTAACTCTATCAAAGTCCCCCACCAGAAGGATGTAGTATTACCTAACAACACAGACTTCTTGCTGCTTGGGCAGTCACCCAAAGTTCCTCTGCAATGTTGGAGTATTCATCTTCAGCCTACAGGTCCATAACATCTGGCAGACTTTTCAGTGAAGCAGGAAATTTGAAGGACTTTCCTGCCTTGCATTGGCAAAGTTTGTCAGTCGCTTTCTTCTGTGTCCTGCCGAATGTCTGACAGACTCTTCCATGAAGCAGGAACCCTGAAGGACTGTCCCACCTTGCTTTAGTAAAGTTCAGCACTCAATTTCCTGTGGGTCCTACATGCCTAGTTTGTACAGCATACCATTAAGCAAACAAGGCAAAAACAGTTTCTTGCCCAAAAGGCTAACCTTGCCACAATGAAAGCAAACTCCTATGGAATTTCTTTGATGCCCATCATCTTTTTATGAAGTAAATTGGTAATGCGGGGAGTTGATGTAACTCATTGTCATGAAAAATCTTAGGTTAACTAAACATTTTAAATGTAATATTCTATAGGTCTTTGAAGTGTTTGAATACCGTTTACCTATATATCTCTCTGTGATCTTGAAAACATGTCTAACATATCTACAGATTTGATTGTTGTAGATGACTAACTACTAATCTATGTTTCTTTGTTAACCTAAATAGTTTATAATAATAACTTTAAAAATTAGAACTTTACCTTGTATATTTAATTGAACTGCATAGGTGTAATAACTTAAACAAGAGTAGAAACATATGTACAGTATAACAAAATTGATTTTAAATTTGTATCAATATACCAAAATCCATGCCAAGGCAAAATATCTGAGATTAATAGTTGCATTTTTATTCTACAATACATGCCTATATTCCTATATTTCCCTAAATATAATGAACATTCATGAGTCACCAAATAACCAAAAGCCTCCCATAACCCAACTCTTGGGAATGTGCACATCATTTTCTCTAGACTACTTGCTCTTGTCTATGGGCAAAGGCATTGCTAGGGATCTCTGAGAAAATCTGAGATGATGGCCAAGTCCTGGGAAGACCAGCGGTCACCTTTGTTGATAGACATCACCTGTCAAGTTTCAGGAGGTCTCCCTGATCAAACCTGATCCATAGTAACCAGGAAGGAATCCACAGCCTCTTGTTTCCTGTGGAAACAAAAGCAAAACCGCTTCTCCAAAGCATTTCTGACTTCCGTTTGACAAACACATTTTTCACTTCTTTTTTAAAGTTAAGATATCCCTAAAGTATGTAGTTTGATTCAGCTTTGCAGTTCTGTTCATAATCCCATGTCTCTTAGAAGTTGCCATTTGCTTATCAACAATCAAAAAATTTAAAATCAATACAATAACATACAGGATCCAGAGTGCCTGTGCATTTCCCATCTTTATGTGACTTATTTTTTAATTACTTTACTTCTCTCTTTTAAAACTTTATTATTAGTTGGGCAGTGGTGGTGCACACATTTAATCCCAGCACTTGGGAGGCAGAGGCAGGCAGATCTCTGAGTTCAAGGCCAACCTGGTCCACAACAGCTAGTTCCAGGACAGCCTCCAAAAGCCACAGAGAAATCTCTGTCTCAAAAAAACAAAACAAAAAAACTGTATTATTTTAAAACTATTTCTTTCTACACTGTTCATACCCTTTTTCCTTCTTTCTTTCTTTCTTTCTTTCTTTCTTTCTTTCATTCTTTCTTTTTCTCCTCTTTCTTTCTTTCTTTCTTTCTTTCTTTCTCTTTCTTTCTTTCTCTCTTTCTTTCTCTCTCTTTCTTTCTTTCTTTCTTTCTTTCTTTCTTTCTTTCTTTCTTTCTCTCTTTCTTAAGCCTATGCACCATTGTAAAACACACTGGAACCTGTTCAAGATGCTTTATCTGTCAATACACTTGTATTGTGTATCTTTTAGCTTGTTTTTGACGTTGTAAGTGAACTTTAAACTGCTAAGCAGCACAGGCTAGGACCCCATCCATAGCTTTGGCAGCTGGCTCTGCCCACTTCTCTAGTGGTGAAAGCCAAGCCTAAAGATTGCAGCCCAGTTGGAGATGCATTTGAACAGGAACTGCATTCAACCCCCCAACTCTGGAATGCCAGTGCCCTGCACTGCGGAAGGTTTTGTTTTGTTTTGTTTTTGTTTGTTTGTTTTTACTTAGTTTTTTTTCCTACTCAACACAGAAAAGGCTATTTAAGTGCTCTGCTACACAGTTAAGGCATGGTTTCTTAAAGAAGCCATTTTTTAAAAGCTTTCTCAGGCCCTGTGGAAATTTGAGAGTTCCATGTTGGGTGCCAAAATGTTGTTGTTGTTGTTGTTTTTCTTTTGGCTCTTCTCTCTCTCTCTCTCTCTCTCTCTCTCTCTCTCTCTCTCTCTCTGTGTGTGTGTGTGTGTGTGTGTGTATGTGTCTGTGTGTCAGTTCTTTACTCTTTTGGGGGCCACCACCCAGCTCCCAAATAAATACACAACTGCCCAACTTTAACTTGGCTTATTTCTAGCCAGATTTTCTTAACTTAAATTATCCCATCTATCTTTTCTCTTGGAGCTATTCCCTTTCTTTATTTCGGTATGTCTTTGCTTTCCTTCTTATTCCACATCTGGCTGTGTAGCTGGCCCCTTCTTTCTCGCTCCTTGATCTCCTCTCAGATTTCTCCTCCCATTTTTCTCTCTGCCTACCAGCCCCACTTGTCCTTTCTCCTCCCTTGCGACTGGACATTCATTAGACCAATCAGGTGTCTTAGACTGGCAAAGTAGCACAGCTTCACAGAGTTAAACAAATGCAACATAAAAGAATATAACACATCTTTGCATCATTAAACAAATTTAACACATCTTTAAATAATATTCTACAACAGGTATGGTTTGAGGCCTCTGGTTTCTACTACACTATGGATACTCGGCCCTCACTGGAACTCCTCTTAGATATCCTGTTGTTGTCCTGTGTCGTGGAGATCCTGCAGCTTTTGGGCTACAGGATCAGCCCCTTCATAGGCTCCAGTATAAATAGATGGAGTGGATGTTGGGATGTGTCAACTCATAGTGGGTGGTTGCTAGGTTGGTCAGCCCATCTGCTTTCCCTTATCCTCCCCACCAGGGTTAGCTCTCCAGCACTGCCTCAGCTGGTTAGCCCTATGCAGCAATGAGCAAGGGGCGGGCAGGGCTAGTTCTGCTCTCACACCCTCAGGACTGGCTCACTCTCTACTGTACTGCCCAGGGAGGGTGCAGGGCCAACTTTCCCAAGTGTTGCTGCTGGTGAGGGACAGGATAAGCTTTCCTGTCCACCATAAGTAGTGAGGGGGAGGACATCTTGCCCTTGCCCTTGCCCTTGACCTTGCCATGACATAATGGATGAGTGTGTAAGATGAGTTCTCCCACTCTCAGAACCCCAGGCAGGCTTCTCTGAGCCCCTGCCAGCAGGGCCAGCTCTACTGTGCTGCCCAGGCAAGGTGCAGGGTCTGTTCTCATGACCTCAGGGACACTTCTCACACCTGCCACAGGCAGCAAGGGGCAAGAGGGGGGAGGATTTAATTTTTTAATGATTCTTGCCGCTTTCAAAAGAATCCAGCATGCATTACTCCTGTGAAGCATCAATTATGAAATTTTTGCCTGTTTTTTTGTCATTACACTGCTCATTGGTGCAATAGGAATTAAAAATGACTAATAGAGTCCCCGAATATATTGGTTGAATTGACCTATTTGGAAAAAAATCATTTGGAAAATGTTTGGAGGGAATTATGTAATTTGAATTTTTTCTTTTTCTTCCATTTAAAACTATAAGAAGAGCTGAATATAGCTCAGTGTCTAAAAGTTAATGTGCTCTTGTAAAGGACCCAAGTTTGGTTCTCAGCACCTACAGCAGGCAACTCCAAGGGATCTGGTGGCCTCTTTTAGCCTCTGTACGTACCTCATGCAGGGATCATGCATGAACACACACACACACCAGCACACACACACACCAGCACACACGCACCCAAATCTTTCAAAACTTAAATTTGTAAAAAGGAAAGGAGGGAGAAAAATAATCTATACCAGATAATTATATTATAATGTCAATATGTATTTGTATTACTATACATAAAATAAAATATGATTTTAAAAACAATGAAAAGAAATATAACAGCACAGTTTACTAATCCTTAGGTATAGATCACACCTTAGAATAGTGTCGCTTCAAAAAGCCCCAAACCAACATTCACGGTTACAGTAGGACACTCAAGGGTGTCTCTTTCTCTTAATGCCCACACTCAATTCTGACTGTGTGCCTGTTGTTTAGTAAGCTCCAATGCTGTGTCATGCTGACTCATCCTGAAATTTGTTTCTATCATGTGAGTTAAGACACTAGTACATGTGGGTGGGGTCTCTGGCAGGAACTTTTTAGGCTGCACTCATCACAGCAGCCAGCTTTGTTGCGTATACCACCCGGATACCCTTCTGGGGGAAGGGTTTCATCTGTGATCAACTGAAGCACTGCATTTTTCCTTGACCACCGCTTTCCCTAAAGCATTTTCTAACTGCAGTCTTATGTCAAATGGAACCATCATGGCTACTTAAGGAAACATCACTGTAGGGAATGATGTACCAAACCTCTTAAGTCACTCTGGTGCTTGCAAGAGAGCTACCAAGAGCTTGTGGAGGTTAAGTCAGTTGTGGGTTAAATGACTCAGAGATGCTAACTCATTAAGCCACCTGTGTTGCATTCTAAACACATTGAGAAATGATCAACGATTTGGTTTATCTAAAAGTTGCAGAAGTCCATGTCTATTGTTTCTATGGTAACAAAGTATTTCCCAGCCTTCCTCCCCATCCTTACCTACTAAGTACCTGTGCAAAGCTCGGAGTCTCATAAAGGAGTCTTCCCAGCACTGTCACCAGAAACCACTTTGCAAAGTTACACCTACAGCCTTAGAATTTTCTCTTAAACTCTGACTTTTACTATTAGTTTGGATTCATACTCAAATGACTGTTTGATTAACCCCCTTTCATTTTCATTCTTGCATTTAATATTTCTTATAAATATATCCCAGGAAGAAAATTCCCTATGTGATTAGAGCAACATTCTTTTTAAAAAGTTTTAAACTGGGTGTGGTGGTGCAGACCTTTAATACCAGCATTTGGGAGGAAGAAACAGGTGAATCTCTGTTTGTTTGTTATTGTTTGTTTGTTTGTTTGTTTTTTAAGACAAGATTTCTCTGTAGCTTTGGAGACCATCCTGGAACTCTCTTTGTAGACCAGGCTGGCCTTGAACTCACAGAGATAAGCCTGCCTCTGCCTTCTGAGTGCTGGGATTAAAGGTGTGCACCATCCCTGCCCAGCAAATCTCTGTGTTTTTGAGACCAGTGAGTTCCAGGCCACTCAAGTCTATGCTGTGAGATCCTATCTGAAAAAAAGTTTTAAATAAGGGGGGTGGGGGTTAGGGTGGAGAGATGACTCAGCAATTCAGAGTACTTGCTGCTCTTACAGAGGATCTAAGGTGGGTCTCCAGTATCTACATGGTAGCTCACAGCAACCTACAACTCTAGTCCAAGCCTAAATGAAATTGCACCACATGGGGTAATAATGCTCCCTGCAAGAGCATGCATTGTCTAACACGAACCCCAGAACCAGACGTGGGAAATCTCCCTTTAAGTTGTAGATCAGGGGAGTCCAAGAGACTCCCAAAACAATATAGGCTATTGTCAATATGAATATAAACAATATAACAAATAACAATATTGCCATTGTCTTCGGTTGTCTACCAGAACTAGAAGGCAAGACCCTATTGCTGACGACACCACAGAACCTGGAAGAATCGAGTTGAAAGTGACCTAGGTGCTTCCTCCCTGAGAATTAGCTCTCATAGTATCAGAATATGTTATGTAAACTGATGAAGAAGAAAAGCAATCAGTAGCGCTACCCCCCTGTGGGCAAGCAGTTTTTTTCCAGGAGTAACTTACCATTGGCTATATCACTTAAAAAAAAAAATGCCTCTTTCCCACCCCATCAACAGTAACAACCTCAGCAAGGGGCGGGGCCTTGTGGGACCCCTCCCCCATCCACACTGATGAACCCAGTCTTGTGGAGATCTTCTCATCGCTGCTGTGAGATCAAGACTATTTCCACCGCTTCTGCTTTTTACGTTCTTTCCACGGGAGTCCCTACGCTTTGGCTAGGATGATATAGACGTCTTGTTTATAGCTAAGCATTCAACAGTCATTTATTCTCAGTATTCTGACCAGTTATGAGCCTAATATAGTCATCGTTGACCATTGTTTCTCTGATCAAAGATACACAAATGGGTGGACGCAAGCATAGTTATGGAAAGGCATTTGATGGACAGACACAGCATTCGGATTTATCAAAACAAGATGGTAGCTTACTCAGGAGGGCTTCCGACCTCCCTAGCTGCTGACTTTTGGCCAGGTTTTACAGTACCAGATATGAATTACCTCCTGTGGCGTGTGCATCAAATCCGATCAGGAGGTGACTGGCTATCCCATGACCGCCATGCCGTTACAGCACCAGAGGGTCCATCTCGCCTGGCAGGTTGACAGTGTGACACACTGGATCCGTAACTGAGTAATACCGCTAACAATTCTCCTCATCAGTCTTCAAAGGACCTTCCGTCATCCCGAAAAGTAGGTAACAAGTAGACCCTTCTTATTTGGTAGCATTTACAATGTAGGAAAATTCATTCTCTTTCTGACTGATTCCGTCTTTTTTTTAAGGGCACATTACTTTCCGTGCATTCAAAGAATAAAAAGAAAGGCTCCCTATTGTTTGTCATGGCACCAAAAAATGCTTCAAGAAAAGATGTACTCACTAACATTATCCCTGCTTATGATACCAACAAGACATCCACACATTATCTTTTGTGACAAACTCTTCAAAGGCCTTACAAACAGTGGGATCTCAGTCTGAAACATAGGAACATAGGTTCCCCAGGTCTTCGTTTCACAAAAGGTTCAGACACAACCACTGTGTGATGCTAACCATCACTTTAAAACTTCTCAAGAGACATTCTGTGGCTCATATACTCACTAGATTTCCCGAACACCTAGAGGAAAACTAAGCACCTAAGCCAAATCCCCAGTAGATGGCAGTATAGGGGCGGCCAGTGGTGTTTCATCCGGGAAGTCTTGAATTCTTTTGGAATATTTCCTTTAACTTCTTTCTTTTTAAATATACAAGCAAATACAGGGGCAACACTAAAGCAACTATGGAAACCTGTCTTCGATTCATGAGAACTCATCTTTAGTTTTCATTTTATGTAACTGGACAACTTTAAAGCAGCTGCCTCAAGAAAGAACAAAGCTTTCCCACACTGCAAGTTGGTAACCGAGGTAAAGGAGAAAGTGGGAGAAATCAGCCTCAAAATGGGACCGTAAACTACAGTACAAATTTTTCACTTAGATTTGTTCAGTAAACTGGAAAGTAGAGTCTGACATTTTTCTTTAATAGAAATTAAACTCCCACACGTAATCTAAGTCCCACGTAGGTATCTCTCCTACGCTGTTCCCTAAATTTCAACTGTATAATGCTATGTAAATAAAGATATTTTTCAACTCAGGGCCCATTACACATTGGTCACCCCTACAGCAGGCCTGCTCAGGCAACTGGCTCAATATTGTCTGGAACAAAAAAATCATTCACTTGACTCTTATAGAAAATTTCACCCGGTAATGAGGATGGATTTGTGTTACTAGCTACAAGTCAACAATAGTGGTAAAGAAAATCTTGGGGCCAAAGAGCTGGCTCTGCTTCAAGAGCTCTTGTTTGTCTCCACAAAAGTCTGGAGTCCTGTTTCCAGTACCCACATCAGAAAGATTGTAATTCGAGCTCCAGGAGATCTGAAGCCCTCTCCTAACCTCTATGGGTCCTCAATGTCCAGGATTTACATTTCAAATCTAGCTGATGTCAGGTTTTGCATTAAGTTTTCACCTTTTACTAACATGGTTCTCAGACACCTGAGATGGTTCTTAGTCTTTCCAAATCAGGTTTTATACACAATGTGCTGCGTATTTTTACCAATGCTGTCATACGATGTCTCAAAGTAATAATATCATTTCTTCTAGAATCCCACCAAGCAACGATTTTCTCCAAGCTCTGAAGCCCCTAGATCAGGCAGGTTGAGAAGGTGGATCCCTGAGTAGATATGATCCCACCTCCTCTCAACGTGGAGAACTTTAGAAAATTGACCAACTCTGTGTGTGTGTGTGTGTGTGTGTGTGTGTGTGTGTGTGTGTGCGCGCGCGCGCGCGCATGTGTGTTCTTTGTGTTTATGTAGTCTGTATGCATGTCTGCAGTTGCTTGTTTACATGTATGCAGCCACAGGCTAGTACTGGCTTCTTCTAGGTCACCCTCCACCTTACTTTTTGAGACAGGATCTCTCATGGAACCTGGAGCTTGTCAGTTCCACAAACTAGCTAGCCGGCCAGCTCCAGAGATCATCCTGTCTCTGCCTTCCAGCCCTGGGGAATACAAGTGCACACAGCTGTGCTCAGCTCTTTACGTGATTGCTGGGGTTGCAAACAGGTCTTCATGTTTCTACAACAAGCACTTTACCATCTGAACCATCTCACCAGCCCCTGAACAACTCTTTAGATTAAGGGATAGGAGGGCTGGGTGGTGGTGGCGCACGCCTTTAGTCCCAGCACTCAGCAGGCAGAGGCAGATGGATCTCTGTGAGTTTGAGACCAGCCTGATCTACAAGAGCTAGTTCCCGGACAGTTTCCAAAGCCACAGAGAAACCCTATCTCAAAAAAATTTAAAAATGGGGGGGGGGGTAAGGAGGTCTGTAAAGGGGGAAGGTAGCATAGAAAGGCAGGGGAAATTAAGGGGACTTGGGGCAGAAAAAAAGAATACAAGAAAAAAGAGCATTCCTTTGGATCTGGTCTTTGTCTCTCACAGGCAGAGAGTCAAGAACACTAACACTGTTGAGCTATCCACTGCAATCTACTGGCAGAGAAAGATTATTTGAGTGGCCAATGAAGCGCAAGTATATACCCAGGGTAAGAGTGTGCTTTGGGGGCTGGAGAGATGGCTCAGCAGTTAAGAGCACTGACTGTTCTTCCAGAGGACCTGGGTTCAATTCCCAGCATCCACATGGCAGCTCACAAATGTCTGTAACTCCAAGATCTGACAGCCTCACACAAATGTACATAAAATAAAAATAAATAAAAAGACTGTGCTTTCAGCTTCTTGTGAAATATAATAAAAATTGTTTGGGTGGGGGCATGCCTTTTCTCCCCAGTGGTTGCCAAGGAGTTTATTCCCTAGAAGAAACAGAGTTGCAGAAGGGAATGAGTGATGAATAAGTGGAGCAATTTCTAGGATAGTAACACTATTCTATATAATAATAATATTGTGATGGTGGATATCACATAAATATTTGTCAAAACCTATAGAAATAGACAAAGCAATGAGTAAGTCCATATTCACCTTTTATTTTAACAGCACTCCTTTCTCATATGCAAGCCACTCAGTATGCCCACACTGGTCATCACAACCATCCCACTGAAGAGAAATTTCTGTTCATAAATACATCATGACATTCTGTCTTGTCTTTAATGGTAAATTGCCAGTTTGAAGGATATACTTTAAATTCCCAATCTATGTGTACAGTGACTACATAAGTCTATGTAGTCATAGACACTTAGGTAGATTCTTCTTTTCATGCCTGTATTAGATTCCCTTCAGTCCATATTTTTTTCCTTTGCCTAAAAATTCCAGGTTTCCAAGTTTGCTTCAGGCTGACTCATTCTGAAATTCTTTTAGGTAACATAAATTAAGTATTAAATTCCTGACTACAGCCGCATAGACACCTCACCCTAGGGTCGGGGAGAACTCAAATCATTGAGAAAACCATTTGGCTGTTGTTAGGATGCCATTTCTTTTACTGAACTGGTTTTGCCCCTTCTGCCTGTCTCAGCTGACGGCTTAACATGAAGCCTCCATTTGGATGTGATGAAAGGCTGATTCCTATGAAGCTAAGGACTTTCTCATTGGAGCGAAAGAAGTGATTTGTGGCAATGAGCACAGAACAAGCTTTGCAGTGGTTTATTGCTTTTTCTTTGATTTCTTGAGCATCTACCATGTGTTTGGCAATGATGGCATGGAATTCTACAAGCTCCACAAATGCACTTCACAGGAACTAAGGCTGCCAGTGATCCTGAGATTATGGCAACTTGATTCCTAAGAGGCAAAAAGTGTGCCTGGAACCAAAATCACATAATAATAACTAGGAACTCCATAGTACTCTACCGGCTTGGGATGGGGTTACAGCAGTGGACAGAACTAGCTGTCACTCAAAAGATTCATGAACATTTAGGTGAGAAAAGGGATGCTACCAGGCAATCAGAGAGCTATAACCCTCTCCCTGGACATTCCATCTCACTGGGATAGCTCTGATGATCTTAGAAGACACCCAGGGCCCTACATGATCCCTGTTCACAGGCCCCTGAAGTTAAGTCCATCCTGTCCTCCACTTGCTGTTCCCAAACATTTAAGCTCCTAGACCACAGTTAACTGTATTCAAACCCTGAATTGCACCCCTTCTTATTTCCCTGCAACTTTATTAGTGTTTGATAAATGGCAATAAACCCTCTGGTCTAACCATTGCTTTAAGGTTGTCAATGTTCATAGGTCTCAAAAAGCTATCAATATAACCTAAATTGGTCCTCAGTTTTTCTGTCCTTTGTCTGAGGGCTTCAGAAAAGACAGAGGGTAGAAGACAGTTTTTCATCTTCCTCAGACTCTAAGTTTTCACTGGTTTCCTCCAACTCTCATCTGGGAGATAATAAAACCTAGTTTCGTGGATAGTGACTGCTGGTTCCAACCATCCAAAAAATTAAAAACCATCGACCACAAATGTCAGCATATTGGATCCCAGAAGAGCAACAGAGGGCTCTTTTCTTACTAAAGAGCAAAAGGATGTATTTAACCAACTCAGTGGGGACTGAAAGACTCACATTATCCTGGGCAAGGTCATCATGAGCGACCCATTTGCCAATTCAAAGCATATAAAACCCCAGATTATTTCTTATAAGAAATAGACTCCATAAAATTCTCCCTTGCTAACACAACTCCTACAAGGAAAATGAAAAGATAGGACACTCATCACATTAAATGGGTACAATACTACCCACTGTCTAGAACACACAGTGTCTGGCACATCACTATAGAGCAGCCACTACTGTTAAACTATGTTGGTTTTTGCAAAAACACATTCCCAAGACTTGAGTTCTGTCTCCTCTTACAGGGCATATTCATTAAAAAAACAAAATTTACCCATGTCACCGTCAGGTGAAAAGCGTAGTGCAGGATCCGAAACCTTGTGCGTTGTGGGATGGAAGGAGGTACATCAATTTTGAGGAAGTGGTCTAAGAGAACCCATAGGTTGACCCCCAGGACCAGGAGACATATGGCAGCAAGGAAGAGTCCGCTGGCAATCAAGGGAAGCATGGCACTCTTGCTTGTTCAGAGTGAGATGCAGAAAACCAGTCCCTTAAGAAGACTTCATTGAACTTATCCACAAACCCAGGTACCTTATAACCTGCAGAGAGGCACCATGGCCTCACTCCACCTCTTTTAAGCTGTTCTGGGTACTGAAAGCATCCCCTTGTGAACGGATTGCATCAGATCGCAGCTTGGACATGCTCCTACCCATTGGAGCCCTGGCACTTTGTCCCCAAGGCAGGTCAGTCTTTCATCATAGCACCCCAGCACTGACCATCGTGGGTAGCAAATAGATTTCCAGTTGAGAAGAGACTGTCTGGAAGGTGATGCCAGTTCACAGCCATATCTCTGGGAGGTTGAGAAAACTCACTGAAGTCAAGTAAAGTGCTCTGTGACTCTCCTCTCAGGTGTGAAATCAGAGATTAGAGCACCGGTGTGTGTGCCAAGGTGAAGCACAATGGAGGGAGAGGGTGACCAAACACTCTCCTTCTTTACCTAACTGTTCCCCGCTCCCTAGCCTGATCTGCTCAATGTCAAAAGGCATGGTTCCTACACTGACCTTGCTCTGTCTCTTCTCCATGTAGATAGAATATTGTAGTATACAGGAACAACTGGTTTTATCCCCCACAGCAACTCTGATGTCAAGGAAGAAGTATCCTCTGTTGAAATGAGCACTGGACACTGTAGAGATGGCCGGTGAATTCCTGTGGCTTCTCAAGTTGGTCCTCTCCAAGATGAGCCTTGAGATGACAAGAGTTCTCTTGATTGGCATTTAGAAGACCCTGAGCCAAAGGCAACAGTAAGGCTCTGTCCAGGGTCCTACACTGGATTTGGCTGTTTACAGCTGCAAACACTAGGGGTGATAGTGTGTAGGGGAAAGAAGTAGTGAGAGCATTGTGAGTTCCCAGAGAGAAATGCTGTCATCACAAAAATCTGAAGATGTGGTTGCTGGTCTTGAACTTATATTCTGTAGGCAGCCTTCATTTTATGACGCTGACATGCTAGAATTTCCCCCAGCTGAATTCCCAAAGTCCCAAGAAAGCATTAAATTGCAATTCAAACTTCCAGCCTATAAGACCAGTCATATGATGACATCCATCATAATACTCCCTTAAAACAAAAGGAAATTTACTGTATTATAGAGGTGGGAGGGCACTTATGACTTTAAAATATGTTCCTCTATTTCTTCTACTTACATGGTGTACAGATACACATGAAGGCAAAAACACCTATACACATAAAACCAGATAAAAGGAGAAAAATGATGCAAAATATAATGGCATTATGTAAGTCAACCAAATGAAACCGTGGTCTCTCACATAATCCCCAAATCCAAGTTAATTCACAGATATGAGCCTTTGGATTGACATGGGGTGGGCTCTCCTTGTGAACAGACTGTGACTCTTTCTACCAACTAAACACTTAATTTGCGTTTACTTTATTCTTTAAGTCATGGTCTTCTTAAGCTGTCCTTTATGTCATCAAACTGCCCATTTTCCTGCTTCTACCTCTGGCTTATTGCATGTATATGCTTTAAATCTTCTACCAAATGGCTCCCAGCCTGCCAGGGATCACAGCCATTTGTTGGATGGACTCTACACAGCAAAAAGAAAATACTGTTTTCCCGAGGATCACTGGACATATGTTCTGTGTGGATATTGATCCTGAGAAATAATATTGCTGCTGTAGCTCCTGCAGTCAGAATGGCTTATTGTGGTTAGGGGGCTGCATTCAAGAAGGCTTCTTTATCCAGAAACACATTCATTTCTTGTGGCCTTTTTTCTGGGATGTGTCTTGTAACAGGTGCTCTTAGAGACACCCCCCCAAAAAAAACAACACTGACTCTGATCACAAATTGAGACTCAGTTTGATTAAGATGGGCTATGGAGAAGTCCCTTGGACCTTCTCTGGCATGTCAAGATAGTAGAGTAGAGGCCCCACGGCATCCTACCAGGCACTGTCTAACTCCGGGTGACTAAGAGACATATCTATCACACCCCCATTCCACTCAACTGAATGGAATGTTCAAAAGTCAGATGCGCCTTGCAAAATGACTATAGGTGATTCTAAAATTATTCAGAAGGTGACTACAAGTTCAGCTGGTCCCCAGCTGTAACACCTTCACCGAATCATGTAAACACAGCCCATAACATATGGGAAGCAGTCACTCATCTGCCTGATGCCTTTTTCTCCAGACCAGTGGGTAAAGACAGAAACCACATCCCTCTTGCCAGTAGGAACAACAGGAAAACTTTGCAACCCAACCTCAGGGCTTTCTGCTTTCTGCTCTAATACAGTATAGTTCTCAGTGATCTGATTGCTTTGACATTCCAGAGGAGACCACTGTAAGCCACTGTGTGTGAGTTGTTGGCTGATTGTATCTAATATTCATGAGTACATGAGTGCAGAATGCCTCAGGGAGACTTACGCAAAGTGGAAGATATAAAGTCAACCAGAAACTCTCAGGGGACGGTGACCACAGTGAGCCTCCTTGTGGTTCTACAATGTGAGCAGTGTTGAGAGGCATCCTCTGGGTAGATGATGACCCACTACACATATAATAGTGCTTCCCATAAAAATAAGTGCTGTGTGTGTGTGTGTGTGTGTGTGTGTGTGTGTGTGTGTGTGTGTGTTATGAGTGTGTACATATGTGGGTGCACTCCCCCATGTAAGTGCATGTGGGAGTTCAGAGTTTGACATGAAGCATCTTCCTCCATCAGTTTCCACCTTACTTTTGGAGACAGGCTCTCTCACTGAACCCTGGGACTCACTATTTTGGCTGGAGTGACTGTCTAGTGTCACTGTGAGATCAGCCCTTCTCCTCCGTGCTCCAACGATGAGGTTGCAGCCAGTCACTGAAACACAGTTTTTCTATGGGTGCTGGGGATTTGAACTTAGATCTCTATGCTTGTTCAGCAAGCACTTCACCCAGTGTGTTATCTTCCCAGCCTGCTGGTCAATGTTCTTTACACCTTTATAATACACACACAGCAGATGTGTTGACTGCCTCAAGCCAATGACAAATCCCAGAGTCTTCCTTCTTGTTTCATGTGGGAGCCACAGTATCGGGAGGCCCTATGGCTGGTTCTGGATACTACAGAAGTGGTATGGCTCCCTGAGAATCCTATAATATTAGACAAGCGGTATGGCTCCCTGAGAATCCTATAATATTAGACAAGCCAGCATGCTCGTCGGATTCTCTGTCAACCTTCTTCCTTTCCTTTCCCATGTTCATCTCTGGGTTTGGATGTGGTTGGTGCAATCAATGTTCTGACAGTATCTCTTACAATCTAAGAGACTCGAACTTCTGCTGGACATCACAGAAGAGTTAATAACACACTTTGCAGCCACTGTCTACCTTGCCTTTAATAGAATAATGTAATAGGCAACCTTACTTGCCTTGGATTTCCCATGTGGTCAACTTTTATAACCTAAGCTAATGCATAGATATAATCATAAGTTGTATACTCTTCCATGCCCCTGAGTCAGATAATGAATGTGTGTTGTTTGCTGAAAGCAGAACAAAACAGAAGTTGAAAGCCCAAAGTCTACCATAAAGGCTGAAAGCAACAATTTATAAATACTGGTTGATAAACAATGATTGCTGTCTGAGTCAGCTGGGACCGGTTGCCAACATCCAGTGTTGCCAACATCCAGTGACTAAATCCCTTATAAAACTCTATTAGAGTTTTCTGGAAAGTGTCCCATTCCTTCTTCATGTGATTTGTTCTGTACTGATCAATAAATACACTGTAAAGCCCTTCGTGAGGGCCAGTCACACTGCCCACATACAGACACTATTCTCACACATTCACATACATGGTCCACACAACATCCAACCATCCATACGGATAGCTACTCATGCTGTGACCCCATGGCCATCCAGATAAGTTGCCTCAAGATCCTGTGGCTCTGATTTTCCCCCACCATGATGAGTTACACCTTGAACTGTGAGCTAAAACAAACCCTTTCCCCTTTAAGGTGCTTTTATTGGAGTGTTTTATCACAATAGGGAGAGAAAGTAAAGTGCCTGAGAACCACTCAGCCAGGTTTGCTGCAAAGTGAAGCTTCCTTCCTGATGACATGATGCTGACGTATTTATGGTCATGCTCCAATGTAAACTCTATTTCTTTCCCAAGAGCAGCCTCTGTACCTTGTATCCAAGAATCATTGTCTCCATATGCCTTCTGGCTGGAGCCTAATCACTTCATTCTCTAGAGTACTTTCTGCTTTCCCGTAAGGTAATGGAAACAGCAGAAGGTCTTTGGTGCAGCAGAGTGGGGTGGGGTTCGGAAAGGGGGCTGTCGTGGTTTCTGCACAGAGTGTCACGGCACAGAGCAGGACAGACTGTGTCTACAATGATGATGCAAGACTGCAAAGGTATGCAGCTGGGCCTGCCACAGAAAGACAGATAGTTTTGCTCTTACTAACTGATATGGAGAAAAAGGCACAGAGCAGGTGACCCTGGTGCTTTTCCAAGTGCCTGGCACTGTGTTTACCTGATTCAGTGGAGACGCTACAGCTGGGGAGCAGCTATAATCCTAGTCACTGCATGAGTAACTTCAGGATCAACCACACTCATTCCCCCACAGTCTGCCTGACTTATGAGTATTTCAGGTGGCTGAGCTACAGCAAAGGGTGTCGTTGCTTTTTTGAAGTTTTTTGTGGTGATCTTAAAGTCCACAGTGCTTTGTGGGATAGAGGGCTGCTTTTCCTTATCATTTTTGCAGAGGGGGTGAAGTCCACCTGGCTTCCTCACAGGGACTCCCATTCTGTGGCCAGAAAGTTAGTGTGCAGTTCTTTGAGTTTGCCAGTATACCTATTGCCTGGACAATACAGCCAGCAGCTGAGAATATGCGCACAAAAAAAAAAAAATGTCTGTGGGTCAAGAGAACCAGCTGAGGCTAGAGGTTGTCTGTCAGTCACAGTAAGCCTCGGGAGCCTCAACAGCCATGTTATTCCTCAGGTTTAATATTCATTCAGAACTGATGCCTAGTGATTCCTGGAAAATGGAGGATTTTCCTTTTTCTGTGAAGAGCCAGTCTCTAAATTTCTCAGGGTCTTCAATATGGAGTTTTGGGGAAGTCTTAAAATGGAGGTAGAGTTGTATAGACAAGGCAGTCCCTATGCATAGTATTAGTTCCCCAGGAAGCAAAATCAAGAGATCCCCAAGTTCAAGTCCAGGCTTATTATCACAGTAAGACCTTTCTCATATAATAAACTGGCTAATTAAAAATTAAATACATAGTTGTTGCAAAGATTCTGAGCTCTTCCTTATGGAGACTTGAACTGTGCTCACCTGTGTGGAGTTGCACAGCTCATGGCACTAGATGCAGACCATTTTTCTCTTACACACAATGATCCTCTAAAAAATGGTAATAGAATTCATTCATGGGACACCATGGTCCTCCACTCACTGCCAAAATCTCTGTGGGCAGATCATAGTGATTGCTAGTGCATCCATCATCCCATTGAGGTAAAATGCCTCTGCTTGGTCCTAGTGAAGTCACTCCCTGTTTTACTCTAAGATCTCATCTCTTTAGCTTTCTGTCATTAGTGAGGGGAAAGGGTCCATGGTGGAGACTGCAGGTTACTTACACCTATTGTAGCGAGAACAGAGGCTGAGGTTTAAAAATGGGACTAATTCGGAGTCTGGTGCACACACCTTTACTCCTAGCACTCAGGAGGCAGAAGCAGATAGACAGGCATCTCCATCCTATTACGAGCCTATCTTGATATGGTATTCTACCATAATTGCCCCTGACTTACAAGGATGAGCACCCAAAGGATGGCTTTACTAAAGACATAGGTGTCCCCACCATTAGGGTGCAGGCAGAGCTCTATGAGTTTGAGGCCAACCTGGTCTTACACAAAGAGTTCCGGACAGCTAGTGCTACATAGTGAGATCTTTGTCTCAAAAGTCAAACCATAGCAACAACAACAAAGATCCTTGTTCTTGTCAGGCTGGAAAGATGGATTAGTGGTGAAGAGGGCCAGAGTTAGGTTCCCAGCACCTATGCCAGGTGGCTCACAAGCACCTGTAACTCCAGCCCCATGGGATTCTACACCCTTGTCTGGTCTCCATGGGCATGCACACACATATAATCAAAAGATAAATATATGTCTTAAAAAAGAACCTTGGCAGCGGCCTCTTTTCTCTTTGTGGATGAGAATAAACAGGTCTAAGGAATTATTATTAATTGGGGGCAATTTACTGAAAAAAATAATAGTTTTTGTCTTTAAGGAGTGTGCTGAAGGTTCATCTTCCAACCTCAAATGAGAGATAGCAACACCAAAATGGAAAAACTGGGTAAAACACACATCTGGAAAGTAAGATAGCACATTGAAAGGAAAGTTTTAATCACCAGAGGAGGGGGTTGAATTTGATGGAAAGAATCCCAGTGTGGTCTTCAAGGGTCACAAGGTGATGGTACAAATGCCATAGGTAAGTTTCTAGTCCACAGTTTTGTTTTGTTTTGTTTAAATCAGCTGTGATATGAAAATTTACCTTCCTTTTAAAAATATTTTATTTTTAATAAGTTATTGTGCGTATGTGGAAGGAAAGATATACGCATAAGTACAGATGCCCAAAGAAGCCAGTTGTGTCTGAAGAGTTATGGGCATCTGTGAGTGAAGATGGACGTTTCTGTCCCTCCTGGTCCCACTGCCATTTTGCCCCAAATAAACACAGGATGCTATATTAATTATGAAACTGTTGGCCTATGTCTAGGGCTTCTTACTGGCTAGCCCTCTCTTAATTATTAACCCACAATTACTAATCTATGTGTTTCTACATAGCCTTATCTTACCAGAGAAGGCCTGGCGCGTCCTATCTTCCCAGTCTCCAAATGGAGTGACCTCGTGGCACCACTCTGCCTCTCTCCCCAGCATTCTCCTCGTCTCCTAGCCTCGCCTATCTTCCTGCCTCTATTGGCCAGTCAGTGTTTCATTCATCAACCAATAAGAGAAACATATACACAGAAGGACATCCCCCATCACATGTGAGTTTACCAGTATGGGTGCCGGCAGCCAAACTCAGGACCTCTGCAAGAGCAGTATGCACTCTTAACTCCTGGGCAATCTCTCTAGCCCTGCAGGAAATTATCTTAGTGCAACAGTAGTCCCAAATACTATAAGACATGATATTCTGCTTGTTACTGGAGAAAATGATCACAGAGCAACTTAAGATGACACAGTCCAATCGCAAAATCCATATGCAGAGACAAGCAAGGGGCAAGAGATCATAAAGTTATCCTGTGCAGCATGGGGAGCTTGGGGTGAGAGTTCACACCCACACTGTCATAGTTACACAGTGTTCATACGCCCCTGCCTCTGCCTTTCTTTCTATTGGTGTGTGTAGGGGATGCTGTAGCCACGCCTGCTTAGGGGCTGGCTACAGCGGGAGGCGTGGGTTCGTATCCCACTCCTGACACCAGATAATGTGGGAAATTACCAATACAGAGCCAGGTAGAAATACAAGGGTTTTAATAGGGAAAAAGCCTTACTTACGAGCAACCTAGCCAGCTGATGGGCAGCAGTCTGTACAGCAAGCCGAAAGTGAAAAGGAAACCAGAACCCACCACCTGAATGTCCCTCACTCTACATCACCCTGACCACATCCTCACACACCTAAGCAGGTGTGGCTACAGCATCCCCTACAGGTGTGTGTAAGAAAGATGACCAGAGCTGAGGGTGAATGAGGTGGCCTGGCAGATGGTGAGGCTTCTCCACTGGAGACACAGAGAGGCAATTCTACTGCCCTCGTGGTAGGCCCCTCCCCTCCTCCCCCGGTGAGTTCCTATGAGTTTTATCTGCATCCTTTTGGAAATGATGTGCAGGGCCATAATGAGCCATGCTGGATGCTGCCCAATGAGCAGTCAGTCAGACGTGTCATGCTCATGACTCAGGACTTAATCGTTCAGTATCTTTTTTACGTATGTGTTTTTTTTAAACATACATCTTATTTGTTTTTGTATATATATACATGCTAATACCTCCTTTTTACTCATGCCTAGCTTGTTAGTTTATGTTCTTGTCTTCACTTTATATACCAACCCCAGTTCCTCCTTCCTCCCTTTCTCCTGCCCTCCACCTCCCCCCTTCCCATCCCCCTCCATTCCTCAGAGGGGGTAAGGCCTTCCTTGGGGAGTCAACAAAGTCTGGTATAGCAAGCTGAGGCAGGACCAAGCCCCTCCCCCACCCCCACCCCCCATATCAAAGTTGAGCAAGGTATCTGACCATAGGGGATGGGCTCCAAAAAGCCAGTTCATGTACTTGGGAGAGATCCTGGTCCCAATGACAGGGGTCCCCCAACAGATCAAGCCACATAACTGTCATCCACATTCAGAGGGTCTAGTTCTGTCCCATGTAGGCTCCCCAACTACCAGCCCATAGTCCATGGTTACCCACTAACTCGGGTCAGCTGTCTCTGTGGGTTTCCCCATCATCATCTAGACACCCCTTGTTCATAAGATTCCCTCCTCCCTCTCTTCAGCTGAACTCCAGTGCTCAGCCCAGGACTTGGCTCTGGTCACTGCATCTGCTTCCTTCAGTTACTGGATGTAGGTTCTATGATGACAATTAAGGTAGTCACTGATCTGATTAAAGGGGAAGAAGGCCAGTTCAGACACCCTCTCCACTATTGTTAGGAGTCTTAGCTTGGGTCATTCTAGTGGATTCCCAGGAATTTCTCTAGCACCAGGTTTCTTCCTAACTCCATAACGGCTCCCACCATCAAGATATCTCTTTCATTGCTCTCCCTTCTGTCTCTCCCCCAACTGGGCCTTCTTGTTCCCCCATGTCCCCATCCATATACCCTCCCTTTTACCCCCCCCCCCAGTTTACCCAGGAGATCTTAACTATCTTCCCTCCTGAGGCCTTCCATGTGTGTGCCTCTTAGGGTCCCCCTTTTTACCTAGCTTCTCTGTGGTTGTGTATTGTAGCCTGGTCTAATAACTACTTATGAGTGAGTAAATAGTGTGTTTGTCTTTCTGAGTCTTGGTTACCTTTCTCAGGATGTTTTTTTTTCTAGTTCCATCCATTTGACTGCAAATTTCAAGATGTCATTGTTTTTACTGCTGAGTAATACTACATTGTGTAAATGTACCACATTTTCTTTATCCACTCTTCAGTTAAGGGACATCTAGGTACTTTCCATTACAAATAATGCTGCTGTGAACATAGTTGAGCAAACATCCTCATGGTATGATTGTGCATCCTTTGGGTATATGCCCAAGAGTGGTGTTGTTGGCTCTTGATGTAGATTGATTCCCAATTTTCTGAGAAACCCGTCATACTGATTTCCAAAGTGGCTGTATATGTTTGCACTCCCACCAGAAATGGAGGTGTGTTCTCCTTACTCCACATCCTCTCCAGCATAAGCTGTCATTAGTGTTTTTGATCTTAGATTCAATGCAATCCCCATCAAAATACCAACACAATTCTTCACAGACTGCAAAAGAACAATACTCACCTTCATATGGAAAAAGAAAAAACCCAGGGCAGCCAAAACCATCCTGTACAATAAAGGAACTTCCAGAGGCATTACATCCCTGACTTCTAGTTCTACTATAGAGCTATAGTAATGAAAAAAGCTTTGTATTGACATAAAAACAGACCCTGATATGAATTCACACCTATGAACACCTGATTTTGATAAAGAAGTCAAAATTGTACAATGGAAAAAAGAAAGCATCTTCAACAAATGGTGCTGGCATAACTGGATGCTGATATGTAGAAAAATGCAAGTAGATCCGTATCTATCACTATGCACAAAACTCAAGTCCAAATAAATCAAAGACCTCAACATGAATCCAGCTACAGTGAATCTGATCAAGGAGAAAGTGGGAAGTAGCCTTGAATGCAAGGGCACAGGAGACCACTTCCTGAACATAAAACACCAGTAGCACAGACACTGAGAGCAACAATCAATAAATGAGACATTCTGAAACTGAAAATCTTCTCTAAGACAGAGGATATGGTTAATAAAACAAAACAACAGCCTATAGAATGGGTAAAGATCTTCACCACCACACATCTGACAGAGGGCTGATCTCCAAAATACATAAAGAACTCAAGAAACTAGACATCAAAATACAAAATAATCCAATTTAAAAAATGGAGTATACTTGTTCCTAATTTGAACGAATAAAAAAAAATGAGTACAGACCCTCTAGGGAGCAGAAAGGGTATGAGATAGGGAGCAGAAAGGGAATGGGATAGGGAGTTAGTGGGGGGCAAGGGAGGAGGAGAGGGAGAGGGAACTGGGATTGACAAGTGAAACAATCTTGTTTCTGATTTAAATTAAAAATGAGAAAAAAATGGAGTACAGATCTAACAGAGAATTCTCAACGGAAGAAACTCAAATGCCAAAAGTCATTTAAGGAATTACTCGACATCCTTAGCTCAGGGAAATGCAAATCAAAATGACTCTGAGACACCGTCTTACATCTACCGGGATGGCTGAGACCAAAAATACTGCTAATGTCTCCTTTAAGTTACTGTGTTTTTCTTTTGTTTTGGAGATTATAATATAATTACATCATTACTCCCTCCAAACCTCTCACATAACTCTTCCTGCTTTTTTCAAATTTATATACTTTTTCATTAATTATTGTTACATGCATGCATGTTTATGCAGCACGCTAATATCTTTAATTAGTAAGTGGTTGCTCCTCACTGTCTATATTGAAAATGTCACATGACTTTTTGACTCGCCTAGTTACTTTTAATTCACTGCCTAAAGATATCACTCCCTAGACATTTTGTTTTTCAAGATACCAGCTTATTCTTGTCTGTACTGAATCCTTCTACTTCATCCGTCCTCTTTCTTTTCTTAAAGACCAGATTCAAATATTATTTTTTTTTATTTTGTGTATGGATGTTTTTGCCTCTGCACTATATGCATGCCTGGTTCTGAAGAGGCCAGACGAGGGCACAGGATCCACTGTAGCTGGAGTAATAGGTGGTTGTGAGCCACCATGTGCGGTCTGGGTTTGGAGCTCGAGTCCTCTTTATGAGCTGCCAGTGACTCTTAATGGCTGGGTCATCTCTCTCCGGGCACCAGAATTAAATATTCTTAAGCGATAAGACAAACACCCATTATTTCAGCTTTCTGTTTTCTCATCTTTCCAGAGAGCAAATTTTGTTTGTTTGTTTCTATGTAGCCCTGGATTTCCTGAAACTTTCTCTGTAGACTAGGCTGTCCTCAAACGCACAGAGAACTCTGTCTACCGAGTGCTGGGACTAAAGGCATGTACCACCACTGCCTGGAAAGCACAAAAATTTTTGCCCAGTCTGTCTCACAAGAATGTACATCCAGATCCTTCTAAGAACTGTGAGACAGAAAAACAATTAAAACATGCGTGGGTTGGGACTGTGAAAGAATAGGAGTTTGGTAGTTGACATAAGCTTTATGGTATGTAGCTGTGATCATTTCCTGAAAGACGATGAACTTGGCCTTAGACTCCGATTTGAACAGAATTGGATTTAAATCAAATTGAATTTTAATTGGATGAGATTTCAATACCAGTGCTGCAGACCTCTTGCCAACTGGCTGGATATGGCCAGATTGCTTTGTAAATGTGGTTTTTGCTTCTAAGTAAGACAGTAGACAGGAGCCATCCTCTGTGTGACCAGGTAACCGAGTATCAGAATAAGAAACACATAGACTTTAGAAAAAGCAAGGAAGAGCCTCAGAAATTCAAAGAGTAACCTGAAGAGTGTGGAGAGAAAAACCAGGTGACACACAGAAAAGATGCTTAGTTCTAGGCCGGAGGTTCCCCAGCAGGTGCAGGGCAGCAGGAAGTGGAAGCCTCTTCAGTAGAGGCCAGGCAGCCCTGGAGGAAAGGCATTGGTGGCCCTTCCTCAGGACAAGCCAACAGTCCCCCCAAGCCTCAAGACCAGTTGGGTTTTGATGCGACAGTGATCCCTCTGGCCGCGAGATCAGCACTGCAGCATGATTGATCACTCTTTGTCACTCCTTGTGCAAGCCGGCCAGGTGCCCTCTTGAGAAACAACCTGTTTGATACTGAAATACCTTGAGGGCCCAAGAATGGAGAACAATAGGTGGGAGGGAGACTGAGTGTAAACAAAACCACAGGAAACAACCATGGGGGGGGGTGGACTTAGAAAAATGGGAGGGGCCAACAGTGGCAAGCCCTGAGTACAGGTGGCCAGGGATCACAGGGATCATTTAGAGGGAAAGCTGGTCTTGCCTTTGATCACAAGGAGCTAATATCACCAACTGGGAGTAACCTGGTGTGTGATAGCTCTCGGTCCACTGCATTCTCCTATCACAGTGATTAATACTTAGGAAACCTTGAGAATGTGAAGACATGCTGTGCAGTGGTGGCACACGCCTTTAATCTCAGCACTCCAGAGGCAGAGGCAGGCAGATCTCTGTGACTTTGAGACCAGCCTGGTCTACAGAGGGAGTGCCAGGATAGGCTCCAAAGCTACAGAGAGAGAGAGAGAGAGAGAGAGAGAGAGAGAGAGAGAGAGAGAGAGAGAGAAAGAAGAGAGAGAAGAGAGAGAGAGAGAGAGAGAGAGAGAGAGAGAGAGAGGAAAGGAGAGGAGAGAGAGAAGATTGAGAGAGAGAAGAGAGGAGAGAGAGAGGAGAGAGAGACAGAGAGGGAGACAGAGAGAGAGAGAGAGAGAGAGAGAGAGAGAGAGAAGACACTGCCCCTCCCCAACCGGCACATACAGAACTAGCACTCCAGTGCACCTGGGAGACACCCCTGACAGACAACTAGTAGGTAGGCATCTCTGGAGGTTGAGATAGCCTGCCCAGTCCACAGACTACAAAGCTAAGTGTAACCAGCAGAGGCTCCTGGTATGCAAAGAAGGAAAACTACCAAGTGAAGATAGCTCTGGTGGACATGGACTCTTCTTGTCCAGTAGAGGCTAAATATCATTGTTAACCATAGCAAAGACAGTGTCACAAGTCCCCTGTACCAAACACTGGCAGCCTCCAGTTTTTGAAGACTTGCTAGGGACCACAGAATTATTCAGTGAGAGTTGAGCGCATACTTCAGGGGTCTACCCATCAGAGATTGCTTAGCTCTTGAAGGACATGCCTCATTTAGCAATGAGGGACATTGTCACCAGAGATGCAAATCTGAGCCTTATCTGCAAGAGGATAAGGAATCTTGCCTTCTGAATGTATTAGCTGTCCCCATTGCAGATTCTTGTGTGAAAAGCTCTTTCCCTCACATTACCCTGGGCACATATATCTATGCATGGTCTGGAAGATGACTTTTCATTTAGCCACATAATTTTGATAAATAGAATATATACCGGGACATGCTTCATAACTGGATCTATTTGTCCTACAAGGACTGTGGACTCTTTACAGCCTGCCTTGTTCTCTTGCTCAGACTACGGCACACGATTAGTTCACTTTCACCTCAGAGCAAGTTCAAACTAGAGTAAAGGCTTTTTGTAAAAAGAAAGCTTTACAGCTTGCACAAGGTCAGAGTCACAGATGTCTAGCAAGGTTACTAAGAAAAGCCTGCTAATTCTTCACTTGCCAGTCTGCTAATAATAGATTTGTGTCTTAAAGTTATCACTAGGCATTGTACCCTCCCTATCTGGTTGCAGTTTTGTTCCTATGGCCTTGAACCCTTGTGTTGCCATGGTAAATGGCTCAGCTCCTTATCACTTGCTCTATGAGTATGCTTTTGACCAATAAGCGAAATTTCTTTATCACTTCAAGGCTCCCGAAGGAGAAGAGTTTTTAGAAAAGAAGAAGCATGGAGAAGTTAGAAGAAGGACAAGATTATTGGAGTAGAACCACAACAATAAAGGGCGTGGGGAATAAAGAGCATGACCCTCAGATTGTGTGTGAAGTTACTAGAGAAATCTTTCACCCCTCCTTCGCTCCTGAGAAGCATTTCACCTGTGGAACCCTGGGTAGGGGTTGGCTCTGGTCTCCTAGCCTTTACAAAGACTCAGAAAGACTCTGCTTATGCTTTTATTCTCTTTGGGATTTCCTTCCTTTTCTCTTGTAATTACACTTTCGGCAGAAAGAAGCAGACTTCTCTGCTGAAGACATCCACAGACTTAGAGTCGGAGAATTAAAACCCATCAAGATGCAGAAGAGATGGCTCAGTGGTTAAGAGCACTGGCTGTACTTCCAGAGGACTGGGGTCAAATTCCCAGCACCCATATGGTGGCTCACAACGCTGGAACTCCAATCCCAGAGGATTGGATGCCCTCTTCAGACTTTTACAGGCACTGCATGAATGTGGTGGACTTGCATACATGCAGGCAAAACTTCATATAAATAATTTAAGATAAAATAAATCTTTAAAAAATAATAAAATGGGTCTTTTAAGAAGGCTCAGGATAAGATGGAGTTACTGCCAAATCATGTCATAACTTTAAGGAAGAGTTACTGTCAAAAACCCTCAAATCCTTCCACAAAACAGAAAGGATACCACCCAGTCCTTTTACAAAGCCAGTGGCATCCCACACCCAAACCAGATAAAGAAATAACAATAGCAACAACAACATGAATCCGTACAAGCCATTCTCCTTGATGACCATAGTGTCAAAAAAAAAAAAAGAAAAGAAAAGAAAAAAACTTTCTTGCAAGCCATATAGCCATATTTAAGATAACATTAAGAAACCCGTACACCATGACTAAGTTGATTTCATTCCAGAGGTCTAAGATTGGCTGAATACGGGCTGGAGAGATGGCTCTCTCCAGAGGTTAAGAACACTGGCTGTTCTTCCAGAGGTCCTGAGTTCAATTCCCAGCAACCACTTGGTGGCTCCCAACCATCTGTAATGAGATCTGGTGCCCTCTTCTGGACTGCAGGCATACATGCAGGCAGAACACTGAATAAATAAATAAATCTTTAAAAAAAAAAAAAAGATTGACTCAACACATACATATCAATAAAGGTAATACAAATATAAATAGACTCAAGGGGAAAATTTATATGATTATCTCCATAGGTGCAGACAAGGCCTTTGGAAAGTACAGCACACCTTTTTCTACACAGAGGGTGTAGAAGATAGCTTCACTCAGCCTGGCAGTGTTAGTGCACACCTTTAATCCCAGCATTTGGGAGATTGCAGCCAGATGCGTGCAGAGTGAGTTCCAGGACAGCCAGGGCTACACAGAGAAACCCTTTCTCAGAAAGAACCAAAACCAAAACAAACAAATGGCTACACTCTGTTTCAAGTAAGCATGTTTATTAAGCATGTGGCAAGCAAAAGAAGAACAGATAGCAAGTTGATAGAAATATCTTTTAGACCAGAAAACATCATCAAATAAGGTGCTTACAACATGCCATAGAAACAACTGGAGTAGGCTGATGGGGGAAGCAAACAAAAGTCATGTCATCAATTCTGGCACTTACAATATCCAGTACAAATGACTGGGAAACTCTGCTGAAACAGTATGGAGTGTCAGGTTGAGCGATTTCCAGGCAGCGCAGAGCACTGTCTCCATGGATGCGCTTCTGAGTTCTTATTCCCACCACAGGTGTTTATACAATGGGATAAGTGATGGTGGCCTCTGCTGGAAGGGGTTTCTCCTTGTAGCTGATCTCAAGGGCACAATGCTTTTACCCAAGCAATTCACTCTCCTTCCTTTATCAAGAGAAAGAACACTTTTGCTCTTGAGCTGTTTTATTGCTCTTCTTTCTTTGCTTTGGTCTTACTATTTTCATGCTCTTCCCAATTGGAATGTGAACGTTTACAATATAGCATTGTATATTGGAAGTACGCAGACATAGATCTAGCTGGCACGGATGGTATGAATGATATAGAGATATGAAGAAATGGTTATGGGCTGCTTTGAATATTAGAAGCTGCTTTGAACTTTTGTTGGGACTATAAGGTTATGGGGACTTTTGAAGTTAGGCTGATAACATTTTACATTATGAAATGCCACGTGTTTATGGGGGTGGTCAGGGACAGAATGCTGTTGCTTGTTATGAAATGTCTCCACAGGTCGAGTTCCCACATGGTAATGCTGTTTGGGGAAATTATGAGACATTTGGATATGGGGTCTAACTGAGAGAAACAGGGTCACTGGTAGAGCTTGAGGGTCCTAGGCTAGCTGGGTTCGCAGTGTGAGTTCTCTGTGTAAGAAAACCACTGCAAGGTCCTGCCACCATGGAACTAGCCACTTTGGTTGCCATACCTTCCCCCAGCATAATGAACCGTGTCTGGATTGTGAACCAACCTCTCCCTGACGATGTTTAAGTCAGGTTCTTGTGACAACAAGGGAGAAAGTAACTCATTTCGGCACCTAACACTTCAAGTGCTAAGCAGCTTTGTCATTACCAAAGGTGCTGGATCCTGTTTCACTTGGGGCTTCTCGCAAACAAGCAAATCTTCTGAGATGGCATTGCATCCAGTTTCCTGGGGAAGCCTGAAGAAACATTTGTTCACCCCAGATAGGATATCTGCTGTCAGAGAGGATAAGTGGGTTACCCTGGCACGGAGCCCTTCCAGATACAATGCCGGAGAAGAGCCACAGGCAGGACAAGTGACCACTGTTGGATCACATACTAACTAGACCCTTTGTTCGTCCCAGCCCTCTTAATGGAAAAGTGCCCTCAGTGCCTTTTAAATACCTGCCTTGGCCAGAAGTACAAGAAAACACAGTGTCTCTTAGTCTAATTTGGTGATATCAACTGAACTTGGACCCATTTCTTCCTGGCACATCTTTCCCTCCCTAACCTAACCCCTCCCCGCCGAGCGCGTGCCAAAGGACTTTAAAAGAAAACCAGACCCAGTTCTCCTGAAGCTCTCTACTTCAGACCCCCACAGCACCTTGCCTGTCTGCCTGTCAGCATCAGCAAAGCTCTTGCCCAAAGGACAATTCAACTACATGCTTCTCTCTTCAACCCCCCTTTTCTCCTTGAACCCTCAAACTCTGACACCAATGATAGATGAAATAATTCCACCAAAGTTAAATTGGCAGCTTAATGAGTTTATTTGCCTTATTTACACAGCATGTGTGAGAAGTTGCTATAAAAGTATGAGTGATCCCAAAATAGCTATATCTCACAGCATCCTTGCCCGTCATGGTGACCTCATGGAAGCTGTCGTGGATGTCTGTCTTCAGTTAACATGTTTCTTACAGGCTCTAATATTTCCCAAGATCACTTGTGTCTAAAGAAAGGAATGAGGGAGCAGTGGCTACAACACCAAGGGAGGGTCTTGTGACCCCCACTTTCCTCCTGCTAGTTCATATCAACATCCTCACCACCTTTATTAAAGGCCTCACCACCTTCACTGGTCAGGTAATCTCTAGTCCAAGACGGCAGTGGACCAGAGGGAAAAAAGTCATACATTAAGTGAGTGCGCTATCCTGGATTCTCCCAGTGACTGATACAAGGGTCCTTACGGGAGGGAGAGGGGAAGGCCAGCAGTAATGACCAAAGCATGCAACAGAGTGATTAGGGAAGGGATCGCACTGTGAGGAACAAAGATGGCCTCTTGACGCTAGAAAAGACAAGGATCTGCATATGAGCATCTGGAGGTACCATCCCTTCCGCTCCAGAGGGAAAAAGAACTAAGCTGCTAAGTTTGTGATAATTTATTACAGCAGCTACAGGGAACTAATACTCAGCCCCACATGAGCTTATTGACTGAGATGCACATGAACTGTGTGTTAATCAAACCATCTCAGTGCTGGATGCTGTCCCTCCATCCCCAGGGTGTGCGTGCCCTCTGCCTTCCCCTACCTTCTCTGCGACTTTGGAAACTGCTTGGATACCTTTGTACATCTCTTTATCCTGCATCACCCTGAAAGATCTGGGCAGTGAGGAGTGCAGCAGCCGCAGGGCAGAGTAATGAGGAAAGTTGGACTTGGTTATCAGTCCAGTGGGATTGCCGGGCTGCATGGCCCAGCGGCATCTTGGACTAGACATTACCGTATTGCACAGAGATCCAGCTAGAACCTCTCTTCATATACTTCTGGGATCCCCTTCCAGGACTGGGTGGACCCCTGCAGTCACTCGCTGCCCATGGTGTGTCTGCATAGTTCCTTATGATGCTTTTCTCAGAGCATGCTACCTGAGTGTCCATCTGTTTCCCGGGCAAGCTCTGATCCTGTGACTGTAACATTCCCTTTCTTTCTGATTTGGACGATGAGAATGTATAACTCAGGTATATGCCTAGGCTTGTTGGCTGACACCAGGAACTAGTTGCCAGGTGGCTCTGGACACTGCCCACTTCCACCTGTGGCCATGAGGAGCAGGCAGGCTGTTCTCCCTGACACCTGCCCATGCTTGAATTTTTCCTTCCTGGTCTCACTGGGAGAAGCCGCTTCTCCTTTGCATAGCAGTTAGAGAAGAGACAGGGAGAGTCTGGAATCCCCTCTTTGAGAGAGCCCTTACTGAAGGAGTCTTCACCTTAAATGCTTCCTGCCTTCTGACTTTGCACATGTAGAGTGCAAAGCAAGACGTATTATATCACAAGAGAAGAACTATTTAACATCAATGATAAAGGGTACTGTTGTGGGCTGAATCATGTCCCCTGATCACTAATCTGTATCTAAAATCCTAACCCCAAATACCCTATAAGGAGACATTATTTGAACTGGGGGGTCTTATCAAGGCAATTCCATCAAGCCCCTGTCAACTGTGGCTAGCCTACTTATCCAAAGGGGGATTTAGACACAAAGACGAACAGAGAAATGAAGGGGTGGAAGACACGGGGTGAGAACAGCCGTCTCTGAGCCAAGAGGGATCTGTCCCTCACAGAAGGAGCCACCACCTTGATTTTGCACTTCCAGCCTCTCTGACTAAGGTTCTGCTGATTAATGCTCTCAGGTGTGTTTTATGACCGTCTGAGCAGAAACCGCTAAGCATGCCTGTAGTGATAGCATTTGTGAATCCTTGATGAACACAGCAGCACAAAGCATAGTGGGGGGGCTAGACATTCAGAGTGGCTCCATGATACTTAAGGGCACTGAAATGCACTACAAGGGTCTGTGAGGCAGGAACACTTGACCTCAGGCCACAGACCCCTGGACAGGCCATGGCTGAGCCTCAAGGGTGCCAAATATCATGGTCAAATGAGTGTGTGTTCCATATGCCAGAGCTCAAGGCTTGTCTTTTCTGTGCACAAGGAGAAATACAGGACAGTAGAGGAGGAGAGTAGAATAATGTTCCAGACTTTTCCTTCTTCCTTCTTTTCTTCTTTCCTTGCTTCTTTTCTTTTGGCATGAGAGGCACACAGAGACACAGAGACAGAGAGAGTCATTCTCCAAAGAATACTGATTTTATTTATTTAAGAATAGCACTGAAAGCCGGGTGGTGGTGGTGATGGCACGCCTTTAATCCCAGCACTTGGGAGGCAGAGGCAGGTGGATCTCTGTGAGTTCGAGATCAGCCTGGTCTACAAGAGCTTGTTCCAGGACAGCCTCCAAAGCCACAGAGAAACCCTGTCTCGAAAAAAACAAAAACAAAAACAAAACAAAACAAAACAAAAAGGCTAGCACTGAAGAGGGGAAATACAGCACAAGAGATTATTTGGAGAGGCGGGGAGGCATTTGTAAAAGCTCAAATCTGCAGGGTTACCAAAGACACTTTGAAGCAACAATTTGATGATATTAAGAGTGATATCAATTCAAAGTTTAAAGATAGTTACTGGGCAGTTATCTTCACAGTGTGTGTGTGTGTGTGTGTGTGTGTGTGTGTGTGTGTGTGTATTGTTGTTGTTGTTGTTGTTTTTGTAGTAGCCTTTGGGCAAGGTTGAGGTTCTGGGAGATTGATTGATTGATTGATTGATTGATTGATTGATTCTTTCAGTCATTCATTTTACAGCCAGAAAATGAATGTATTTACTTATAAGTAAATAAAGTAAATTTAAAAGTGTTTATTTCCCCTCCCCCCTCTCCTCTCAGTCCTCCCCTCATCTCTCCTCTGCCTCCACTACCCCCATCTACTCCTCTTCAATTCTTTTTTAATTTAAATTAGAAACAAGCTTGTTTTAAAAAATATGGAACACTTCATGAATTTGCGTGTCATCCTTGCGCAGGGACCATGATAATCTCTGTATCGTTTCAGTTTTAGTATATGTGCTGCCGAAGCGAGCACCCTCTTTTATTTCTATTCAGAAAAGGACAGGCCTTCCATGGATAGCAGCAAAACATGGCATATCAAGTTGTAGTGAGATTAAGTACCGCGTCTTGTATTAAGGCTCAGCAAGGCAACCCAGAATGAGGAACAGGATTTCAAAAGGCAGTAATCTGCAACGGTGAGTGCAAAGCCTTCCTCTATTGTCTCCTGGTTTTATTTATTTTATTAGTGTTGATACAAAAGACTCCATCTTGGTCCTGACAGCACTCACACCAGCCTTTCTCTGAGTTTGATTTTCACTCTGTCGGAAACCTCTCTATAAAGTACTGAAATGATCTAGCAGTGGAAACCGGTTTTCCCTGCCAGCAGCTGAGGAGAAGCACATGGACACCCCAAAGACAGGATTGTCGTGTCGCCCACAGCGTCCAGTGTCCTCCTCGGGGATTAAGAGCCATTGTTCTTGCAGAGGACCCAGGCTCAATTCCCAACTCACTTGGTGCCTAACACCCATCTGTAACTTCAGTTCTTGAGATCCTCGCCCTCTTCTGGCCTTTGTGAGCACTGCAGGTACACGGTGCACAGGCAGACATGCAGGCAGAAAACCCATGCTCATAGCTTGAAAAGCAAAGAGAAAAAAATTAGATCAAGCTGACTGAACTGAACATGGTGCTGCAGTCCCATCAATTGGGGTAGTGGAGCAAGAAAATCAGGAGTTCAAGGCCATCCTCAGCTACATCGTGAGTTGAAAGACAAATCCAAGAATAATGATTCTGTTCAGTGTGGTGAGAATACAGGGATGATCACTCTGGTCTAGTCTGGGTTGAGGTATAAGTTGAGGCAGCTGTTCAGGGAGATAATGTTTTTAGGTACCAAAAATATGAAAGTATCCTCTCTTTTTTAAACTTAGCAATCCTTACTTACTTTGTTTGTTTGTTTGTTTTTTCTCCTACTGGGATAACTACTACCAAAAGATTGAGGGGAAAAATCAGAGACAATGTAGATGTCAATCAATAATAGATTAAATCAGTTGTGGCAAGTATGAATGATGTAATGAGTATCTTATTTTGTAGACACTGAAAATTATATCAATAAATTCATTGGTATGGAAAAGGCAGAGTAGGTTACAATGTCCTGTGTAAATACGTGTGCATCTGTACACACACACACACACACACACACACACACACACACACACGTCCTTCTAGGTTTGGTTTGGTTTGAGCTCATACAATTTTGAGAATTTTATTTAGGTAAAAAATGTAAAGCTGTGAATCTGAACTAGATTAAAAAGTGAGTGAAGAATTGTGGCCCGTATCTGTAATCACAACAGTTGGAAGCTGATTGCCACGAGTTTGAAGCTAGCCTGGGCTGGAACACATAGTGAGTTACAGGCCAGCCAGAACTACCCTTGTGAGACCTTGTCTCAAAATAATAACAATTAAGAACAACACCAGTTACAGTGGCCCACGCTGGTACGATTTGCCGAAGGAGGCAGAGGCAGAAGGATCACGAGTTTGAGGCCAGCCTGGGCTACAAGAGCTAGTTCCAGAACAGCCTCCAAAGCCCCAGAGAAACTCTGCCTTGAACCCCCTCCCCCAAAAAGAGAACAACAACATCACCAATGTGAGTCTCCACACTTCATACTGACCTTTTTCTAGGCCTTTTTGTTTCTTGAGATTTGATTTTGCTATGTACCTCAGCATGGCCTTGAACTTGCGGCTTTCTTGCCTCAACTTTTCATGTGCTGGGATTACAGCTCCCATTCTTTTATTATTATTGTTTCTTTTTCTGGTATTGATTTTTGTTGGTTTTTGAGGTATTGATTTTGTTTTGTCTTTTAATTCCAGCACTCTAGAAGCAGAGGCAGGTGGGTCTCTGTGAGTTCAAGGCCAGACTGATCTGCTAGTGGGTTCCAGAACAGCCGAGGTTATGAAGAAAGACCCTGTATCAAAAACCAAAAATAAATAAATAAATACATATACTCTAGGGTCTGTGGGTGTGGCTCAGTGGTAGAATACTTGCATAGCAACTCTTAGAGTTGGTCCTCAGTGCCACACACACACACCCCAACACCAAACACACAGAATTTTCATTTATAGGTAGTATGTGTGTGTGTGTGTGCGTGTATACATGTGCACACACATGACTCAGGCGTGAAGGTCAGAAGATGACTTTCTGGAGTGGTTCTTTCCTTCCAGCATGTGTTCCATAGGCGAACTCAGGATGTCAGGCTTGCACAGCAAGCACCTTTATTCCCTGAGCCATCTCGCTAGCCCCTCGGAAATAAGTACATCAGCATGCCCGCACAGATAAGACGATAATCGTCCCTGTTGTTGTGAAACCAGCTTTGGCCTAACATAGATTTGCAACCAGCTGCCTATTGAGCAACACCTAGGCAGTTCCTGCTTAGTTTGTGTCCTGATTACTCAGGCTCATCCTTGGGGCTGGATGGCAGACAGCTAAGCCTGTATGGCCACTGGGAATTTGTTTTCTTAACTGAAATTTTGTCATTGCATAAAATAAAGGGGGCACAAGAGGAGCCTCCCTTCTCTGTGAAGTCCCCTGTGGCATGTACTGGGGAGTTTCTCTAACCTTCTGAAAGCTGCGTAATTTTATTCAAGGCTCGGTTTTCTTATCCATTAAGTGGGCACAAGACTTGAATCTCTTGAAATGATAGACAAGGGAGCTGTGCACCTGTTGCGGCTTCTCTTCTAACTGGTCTTGAGGAGCCTGGGACAGGGCATGGCCTCTACCCTCATGAGACCTTGTCTTCATGGACACAGTGTTTGCATGGTGCCCGCCTTCATGTGAAGACTCCTGCCCGAGGGTCTGACCTGCAGCAGGAAATGGTCAGGTAGCCTTTGTGATTCTTGTCTGGTTTGTGTCTGGCTCATCTTTATCGAGACAGACAGCTTCTGGGAGAGTCCCGACCAGGCAGAAGGCCAGGTTCAGGATGCTCTTCACAAGAGACACGTGGGGGTGACTCAATGGAACACATGCAGTAGCGGAATCGCGGTGTTGCTCACGGGTTCCAAAGAGGAGGGTGACCGGCCTGGCAGAGCCATCAGAGGAAGGCAGCCAACAGCTGGAGTTCACTGGGACAAGAGGGCCTGTGGGTCAGAGCCCTTACTGGGGGTCCGTGAAATGGCTCAGAGGCTTGCCGCACGAGGCTAGTAGCCTGCGTCCAATCCACAAACCACGATAGAGAATGGACTCTCAAAAATCTGTCCTCTGATTCCACATGCCACTAATTTAAAAGTGGCTAGAGCGATGGCTCAGTTGTTAAGAGTGTGTACTATTGTTGCCGAAGACCCAAGTTCGGTTCTCAGCATCCATGTATGGCAGTTCACAATTACCTGTAACTCCAACTCCTGGGAATCTGACTTCCTCTGCTGACACCTACAAGGTACACACACAGACAACATGTACATATGCACAAAAAAAATCTCCAAAAAAGGAAAAACATAAGATGGAGAAGTGATAAAGAAGGTATACAAAATTAACTTCTGACCGCCCCCCCCCCACACACACACAGAGTAATTCACTGATTGAATAAGTCCTGGACTTGAATAAAGGTTTTTTACTTGAATTTTACTTACTATTGTGTGTGTGTGTGTGTGTGTGAGAGAGAGAGAGAGAGAGAGAGAGAGAGAGAGAGAGAGAGAGAGAGAGAGAGTGAGAGAGAGAGAGAGAGAGAGAGAGAGAGAGAGAGAGAGAGAGCATGGCTGTGGAGATTGATCACAGGACAACTTGTAGAAGTCAGTTCTCTCCTTCCACAATGTGGGGTCTCAGAAATCAGACTCAGGTTATCAGGCTTGGTGTCAAACTCTCTTACCCCATGACCTGTCTTGACAGATCTCCATCTTATTTTTGAGATGGGTTTTTCGTTGAACCTGATCTTTCACCTCTTCAGGCAGATTAGCAAACCAGCAAGTCTCAGGAGTCCTCCTGGCTATGCCACTCCAATGCTGAGGATAACAGGTGTGTACTTCTGTCCCTGGCTTTTCACATGGGTGTTGGAAATCCAAACTCAGGGTCCCATGCTTGCATGCAGACATTCTGTGAATGCTGCTGTCTCTCCAGCCTTACAAGAAGGGAATTCTAAGTGGTGGGTTAGATATGTAGGTACTACCAGTCTTGTGCCACGCCATGCTAAAGTGGCCACTAAAGCTTTTCTCTGAGATCCACGTTGTGTGTGGTCTGTAGAGTGAGCCAGGGATGTTATGCTTAGCTGTTCCACAAAGGGGATGTCTTAGTTGGGGTTTCTATTGCTGTCCTAAAAACCTATGCCCAAAAACAATTTGAGGAGGAAAAGGTTTATTCCAGGTTACAACTCTCAGGTTACACTCCATCGCTGGGAGAAGTTGGTCCAGAAACTCAAGGCAGGAACATGAATGCAGGAACTGAAGCAGAAGCCATGGACTATGCTTTTTTGCCTGCTCCTCCTGACTTCCTCGGTTTGCTTTCTTATACAGCTCAGTGCCACCTTCCCAGGGTTGGTACAGTCCACAGTGGACTTGGCCCTCCAGCATCCATCCTTACTCTGGATAAAGCACTACGGACTTGCCTACAGGCAACTCTTAATAGTGGCATTTTTTCAGTTGAAAGTCCCACTTCCCAAAGGACTCGAGTTTGCTTCAAGTTGACAAAAGACTGGCCAACACAGGTGAGTTCACAAGAGACCAATATTTGGCTCAATGCCAGTGAACTAGAAAGAGCAGAGCCCTGAAACGGTGTCAAGGGTGACTGAGCCCTGATTTATGTACCAATGAGTTAAACCTGAACATGTGGGAACTCACTCTCACACCTTAACATATGCAAAGGATTTGGCCCTGGCTTGCCACAGAGGAAAAAAAAAAAAAAAAAAAAAAAAACAGGCTTCATTTTATAGATGAATAAACTGAGGGAGAGAGAGAGAGACAGACAGACAGACACAGACAGACAGACAGAGAGGTAGAAACAGACAGACAGATAGAAACAGATGGATGACAGACAACAGACAGAGAGATAGAAACAGACACACACACACACACACATACACAACACACAAACACACACTGTGGTCTTTCCCCACATCAACTCTTCTCACAGGCTATCACAACCATTAGCTTTGGGTAGAATCTAGGGCAAAATGTACACAAGGGATAAAATCCGAAAGAAATCTGCCAGAGTGGCACATAGCTAAACTGGATTTAGAATCTAGTACCACTGAAGCCAGCTGTTGTTGAAACAGCCACCATGACAGGTGGCTGCCAGAACAAGCAACCTTGCATCTCTGTAGCTTCATACATTGTTCCCACGACATCTTTCATAAATGCCCCTGGCAGTGACCTTCCCATCCCACCCCACACTACTCCCCTCCAAGTTGGCCACAGGGATGTGACCTGATAAAACTCACTATCAGGAGCCCTTCCTTTCCAGAGAGAAAGAGTGCAACGGACTCTGGGGGTACTCTACAGCCAGGCATTGGAGGACCATGTGGACCCTCCATGGCCAGGCAGGGGCTCCCACATCCCCACTCACACCCCACTGGCCAGGATCCATCCAAGGCTCCCAACCCCTTACAGCAGGGGCCAGAGTGTTGCATTCTTGTGGGTCCATAAGGGACATGAATGTGTTTGAGAACACGGAAGAAATGTGTTGGTTACTATTTCTATCGTTGCCATCTGTTGAGTGTGAGGCATGACACACCCATACTAATGCTTTGTATTTGATGATGTGTTTTGGTGCACTCAACCACCCCCTGAGGAAAGATTTAGGAACTGTCAGTAACTTGTTTCTTATTTAGAATGCTTGGCATTGAGCAGACCCACCATTCCAATCCAAGTGACCCTGGCTCAGGTTATTCTAACCTCAAATGTGTTGATGTGCTAGACCAGACACTTCTGTGTTGCAGGGGCCAGTGTGAGTACAGAGATGCTTAGCACATCTCTGGCACCTGTCTCTGAGATGCTAATACCCTGCTCATCTGTTACTCACAGTATCTCCAGGCATTGTCCTGTTGTCTCCTGGGAGACAAGATCCCTTTGTTTGGAAGCTTCTGCTCCATCACCAAGTTGGAGAGTGTTCTAGTTTCATTTCTGTGGCTATAATGAAATACCCTCATGAAAAGCAACTTAGGGGAGAAATCCAGGTTACAGTCCATCATTGTGGGGAAATCAAGGCAGAAACTTCAAACAGCCATTCACATCATACCCAGGGGCAAGAGCAGAGGGAAAAATTAATGCATGCATGCCCCACTGCTTGCATGCTTGTTTGTGCTCATCTCCATTTCTCTGCTCTTACACAGTTCAGGACCCTGGCTTAGGGAATTGTGCTGCCCACAGTGGCCTGGGTCTTCCTCACATCAAGTAATTTAATTAAGTCAACCCCCCATTGACTTGTCCACAGACCAATGTAATGTGGACAATCACTCATGGACACTTACTTTCCAGCTGATTTTAAATTGTGTTCATTTGGCAATTAAAGCCGACCGTCATAGGGAGGCAGGAGGCAGAGCCTGTGGTCCCATCTATACGATTATATAGAGCTTCCTTGCTAGGAAAGGCTGTGAAAACTGCCTTATCGTCTGACCTGACCTAGTAAACAAGCATACTTAAGCTTCTCTGTTTCACGGTGGAGAGAAAAAACCTGTTCGTCAACCCCTCCATTTGGTGCACCTTCACACAGCCCTGACAAAGAACCAGACCCTAATCCAGCCTCTAGGCACAAAACCACAAAGTCGGGGGCCAAAGAGATGGCTCAGTGGTTAAGAGCATTGGTTGCTAATGAAAAGAACCTGGGCTCAATTTCCAGCGCCCACACGGTATCTCACAACCCTCTGTAACTCTATTCCATGGGAGCTGGTGCCTTCTTAGGGCATCTGGGGCACCAGACAGGCATGGTGCACAGACATCCATTCAGGCATAATGTTCAGATACCCATAACATAAAATAAAAAATAGATAAATCTTAATGACAACAACATGAACATTTCTGTATTCAAAATGTGTGCTCTACAGGCAAGGGACTGGCATCCTTGGTGATAATAAAAGTCACAGATTTAAAATTAAGCAGGGTGGTGCCAAGGGGCCAAGGAACTGTTGGTAGTGAAGCATTACAATTTTAAATAGCCAGCTAGACAGAAGGAGACATTTGAAAACAACAGGCAGGACAGGAAGAATAGAGCCCAGTTGGCATCTAGTGTGGGGGTGGGGGGATGGGGGACGGTTACTGTACAGAGAAACAAGTGCAAAGGCCCTGGGGCCTCCTCATCTAGTTAAGGAATCATTAAGTGTGGCAAGAGCAGAATTAGAGTGTGGGCGAAGACATCTGAGGGCGATTGTCTAAAGACTACAGTCACTCTGTGGCTTACCCAATGCCGTATCTAGTAGCGATGCCAGGATTTAAATGGGAGTTCTTGAGATCTCTTTCCAGCTGAATGAATCTATAGGAGCCACTTTCTCCTCTGCATGGGCCTTGATCTAGAACCACACCTCCCCCTGGCCAGTGACTCCTTGACTGGGCTGGGCCAGTGTTTACAGGAAGCAGGGAGGCGGAGAGAGAGAGAGAAGCTGGTGATATATAAGAGGCCCGCTGGCCTGCACTGTCTTCCATGGGCTGTGGCAGGCACAGATGACGCTTGGCCTCCTCTGAGGTAGGAGCAGCATGGTGCCTCTGGCCCTGACACTCCTCGTAGCTGCTGTGGCTTCATTCTCGCTGGGAGTTCTGCTGTGGGTGATCTGTATACACTTTTGGACTGAACACATCCCCAAAGGCATCACTCACCCTGTGAGGCTACGAATCCTCAGTTGCCTTTTACATCTGACATTGACATGGGTGAGTTCGTGTTTCGCTTGTCTCCTTGGCCTGAGGGTTGAGGAGAGAAGTGAGGAAAAACCAGATACTTCAATGCTTCAATGCTGCACACAGTTCAAAGGATGTTTGCTTTCTCGGTGCCCCCGTCTACTTCCCATTACAAAATACCCAAGACAATGGGTTTACAAAGCAAAAAGGGTTGTTTAGGCTTATGATTTTTGAGGCTGTAACTTGTCACATTGGCTTCATTGTGTTGGGTCTGTGGAAGAGGAGCATACCCCAGTAGGAGGAGCATATGGCTGAGGAAAACTGCTCACGTCCCAAAGAACAAAAGAGGAAGAAGGGTTGAGGTTCCATGGTGCCTTTTCCTTCAAATTCAGCTTGTGTTTACCGTACTAAGGAATGGGCTTCAGCTGTGTATTACAGAGTGCATGTGTCACTAGACTTTGTTCTCTTTTCTGGGGGTGAGGGATGTTTTTGTTTTTGTTTTTGTTTTTGTTTTTGGAGACTGGGTTACTCTGTGTGGCCTTGGCTGTCGTGGAACTCACTCTGTAGACCAGGTTGGCCTTCAACTCAAAGATCCACCTGCCTCTGCCTCTCCAGTGTGTCATGAATGCCCAGCTTAGACCTTGAACTTATTCTCTACCTCCCTCCAGCAGCCTATATCCCCAGTGACCTAAGGACCTCACCCTAAGCCTTCTTCCCAAAAGTTCTACCACCTAGAAATAGCATCACCCTGGGGCCTTTTCCACATAGGCCTCTGAGGAACTTAGAATGTGCAAACGCCGGTACCCAGTTAGCACAGAGGAAAAACCAATGTCATTCCTTGTTAGTCCTCGGGACTTAGGAAAGCTCTGAAGATAGTAATGAATTTGGTGCTGCTAGCTAGAGTCAGCAAACAACAAAATTAAGAAACTAGAAAGCAAATTTCTAAATTAACTCAAGACATGAGCATTCATAGAACACACCTCTTTTCAAACATTAATTTGGGGGGGTTATTATGGGTATGGGCGTTTTGCTTACGCAAATGTCGTGTACCTTGTGTGTAGTACCTGCAGAGGCAAGAAGAGGGCACAGGATCCCCTGGGACTAGAGTGACAGATGGTTGTGAAGCTACCACATATGTGTTGGGAATCGAACCTGGGTCCTCTGGAAGAGAAGCCATTGCTCTAAACTGCTGAGCTCCATAGAACATAACTTTAATAAATCTTTTGTTGCCTTTTTAAAAACTATTTTTAAGTCCAGGTATGGTGGCACTTGCCTTTGATCCCAGCACTTGGCAGATAGAAGAAGATGGATCTCTGTGGGTTTGAGTCCAGCCTGGTCTACATAGTGAGTCCCGGGACAGCCAGGGCTACAAAGAGAAACCCTGTCTCAAAAAAAAAAAAAAAAATAGACAAAAATACCTATCTTTTAAAACAATTGTTATACAAAGTATTGGGTTTCATAACAGCATTTTCAAGCAAAATTTGTTTTCGGAGCTCCTCCCCCTAACTTGTTGTCTTTGCTACCTCTCCACCTCCAGTAACCCTGCTCTCCACCTTCATATCCCATAGGTCCTCTTGCTCTGTCTCCCACTTAAACCCCACCCCTTCTCATGGCCCCATTCCTACTTCACAGCTCACGGAACACTCACAACCACTTTTACACACATACATAAAAATGGTCAGGCAGAATCCAGTTATGAAAGAGCATGTGACTTTTGTCTTTCTGAACCTGGGTCGCCTCACTATAACACCCCAAGATTCTCTATCCTACCACACAGACATTTGTACATCCATGTTCCCTTCTGCTACTTTCACAATAGCCAGGAAATGAGACCACCCTTAGCATCCATCAACAGATGAATGGATGAAGAAAACACACAATAGGACATACACAATGGAAAAAAAATGAGACAAGGTCTCACTATATAAACCAGGCTTGATTCAAGAGACATCTGCCTGTGTCTGTCTTGTCTTGGGATTAAAGGTGTGAATCACCATGTCCAGATGCAATAGAATTTTTACTCAGTCACAGAGAGAGAGAGAGAGAGAGAGAGAGAGAGAGAGAGAGAGAGAGAGAGAGAGAGAGAGAGGAGAGACAAGGGGAAGGGAAAGGGAGGGAGAGAGAGCTTGCTTTTAGGAAAATGATGGAGATCATCGTGTCCAGGCCTGATTTTGCAAATGGCCAGACTAGAATCCATACTTTTCCCTCTGACATTTTTATTTTATTTTTTTATTTTGTTTACAGTCGGGTTCCTAGTTACCATGATGCAGTTTTCCTGTGTGCTAAACAGGGAATCTTAACAGCCCCTACTCCTGTCATTTCTCGAGGATTCCAGAGTTGAGCTATCCAGAGGGCATATTGCAACACCCGGGGCCAGCATAAGCCCTCCTTACACATCACACTCTTACTGTTGATTCTTTCTGTAATGCTGTGTTATGCAACCTCTGTGTCCTGGCCCAGGATCTAAGCTCAGGGATAGGTAAGGGGGGAAAAAAAGAGGCAGAGTCTGCCTCCAGGAGCTTGCAGTCCCTGGTAGCAGAGGGCAGGGGCTGGCCCCTTGTTAACAAGCTCAACAGAACTCTAGGTACAAATAGCTTCATACAGGGGCCAGGACCAGGAGGAAAGCATAACAAGGCAGAGGGGAGATGCCTGCTGGCTTACTCAAGGGTCAGAATGCAAGAGGCTCTTAGCTTTGATAATAGGATACAAATTAGCCTATTTTCACTCCCAACCTCCAATTGTAATGTCTCCTGCCATTTCGGGTGGGGAAGCCTGGAGGTGAGCAGAACACAATCCCCAGTGCAGAGCTGTGGCTCTCTCCTAAGAGGAATCACAAATGCTTTCTTTGACTGTGCTCCAGACATGGAAAGTGGTGGTCTTCTCCATTTGAGACCAGGGTGTTATCAGATGGTAGCCATGGCTTGCTGTTTTGTTCAAGGGTGTATGTCATCACCGTGTGCCCATTTATTTGTCTGAGAGCTGTACGCATGAGAAACTGCCTTCCTGGATAAATTTCACATATTTATTGTATGTCTTAAAGAATGTTCCGTGGTCTGGAGAGATGGTAAAGTGCCTACTGCTCACGCATGAGAATTTCAGTTCAGATCGTGAGAAGCCGATGGTAGAAGCTGAGCATGACGGCTTGAGTCTGTGCCTGGGGGCTCGGAGAGAAGCACAGAGATGAGTGAACCCGTGAAGCTCATTGGCCAGCCAACCTAGTCCAACTGATGAGATAGATTTTAGGTTCAGTAAGGGAGCCTGTCTCACAGGTCTGTGAGACAGTGCGGTGGCTAATGTCAGTTGTTACCAGTTGTTAGGACCTGAGTTCTATCCCTAGGTCCCACATGGTAGAAGTACAGAACAGACTCCACCAGGTTGTCCTCTGATCTCTGTACCAGTGCTGGGGCTCATGGCCATAGACAAATGAATGCGCAAAAGTAATAAACAAACATGATGCAATCGAGGAAAGGCACCTGGGGTTGACCTCTGGCCTCCTCACCCACACACAGAGGTGCGCACATCTGCATTAGTGAGCGCACACTCTATATCCACCCAGCACACTATACACACACCAAAAAGAAAACAAAATGTTCTGAGGTGAGTCCACAGGATTTACTCACAGCCCGCATGGTTATGATTTAGGACTAGAAACTACCGGAGAGACCCAGGGAGTGCCCACTCATTTATTTATTTATTTATTTATTTATTTATTTATTTATCTATTTATTTATTTGAAAATAATTTTTTCATACAGTATATTTGGATTATGCTTTCCTCTCCCTATTTCCCCACCCGTTTGACTCCATGCCTCCTTTCTCTTTTTCTTTAGAGAACAAACAAGCCAGACTAAAACAAAGCAAATAGAAAAACAGAGGGAAGCTGGGCAGTAGTGGCACATGCCTTAAATCCCAGCACTCGGGAGGCAGAGACAGGTGGATCTCTGAGTTCGAGGCCAGCCTGGTCTACAGGGTGAGTTCCAGGACAGCTAAGGCTACACAGAGAAACCTTGTCCTGAAAAACTTCAACTTTTCCCCCCTTTCTTTCTTTCTTTCTTTCTTTCTTTCTTTCTTTCTTTCTTTCTTTCTTTCTTTCTTCCTCTCTCTCTCTCTCCCTCTCTCTCTCTCTCTCTCTCTCTCTCTCTCTCTCTCTCTCTCTCTCTCCTTTTCTCTCTCTCTCTCCTGAGTCAAGGTTTCCTCTGTGTGACAGCCTTGGCTATCCTGGAACTCCACTGTGTAGACCAGGCTTGTCTCGAACTCACAGAGATCTGCCTGCCTCTGCCTTCCAAGTGCTGGGTTTACAGGCGTGTGCCACCACCACCCGGCTTTCCCCTCATTCTTAACTTTCCTGAAGAGAAAAACCTTTCATATCACATTTTCCAAAAATATTTTAGTAGTTGCCATGGGAAGATAAGAAAATACCCCTTGGGGGCTGGAGAGATGGCTCAGCCATTAAGAGCACTGGCTGCTCTTCCAGATGTCCTGAGTTCAATTCCCAGCAACCACATGGTGGCTCACAACCATCTGTAATGAGATCTGGTGCCCTCTTCTGGTCTGCAGGGACACATGCAGGCAGAACCCTGTGTACATAATAAATGAATCTGAAAGAAAGGAAGGAAGGAAGGAAGGAAGGAAGAAAGGAAGGAAGAAAGAAAGTAAGAAAGAAAGAAAGAAAGAAAGAAAGAAAGAAAGAAAGAAAGAAAGAAAGAAAGAAAGAAATACCCCTCTCTTACATCAGAAATATCACATCCATAGTAATAAATATTTGGGAGACCCCAGTTATCTTCCCTGGAGAGAAGACCATGTCCAGACCCCATGTAGAACAGGAGTCTTCAAAGGGGAATCTCAAGTGTTGGTCAGAAGCCTAGGTTGTCATGTCTGGCACCCAAAGTGTCCAGGAAGAGTCTGGTTGAAAGGAGTGGGCCTGGTGATTGATCCCCATGGGTCTGGGTGGGTGTGGCTTTAACTGCAGGTGCCTCATGCTGATAGAGGAGGACATGCAGGAGGCCTGTGGTCCAGTCTGATCAATATTTCCCAAGATCCTTTTTGGCACCTGGGGAGGGTAGATGTGTCTGGCAGACTCCAGGCTGCATGCAAAGTGACTGATGTGTAACCCTTCTCAACCTATTGCCTCTGCTCTCTCTGACAGGGCATGATTTTTGAGAAGCTGGGACTGTGTTATGCAACCCAGTTTGCCAGTTTTCTGCATGATCTGAAGCCACTCAAGAGAGATCCTGATATTGTGGTCACAGATCTTCGCTTTGGGACAATCCCTGTGAAACTGTATCAGCCCAAGGAATCCTCCTCCACCCTTAGGACTGGCATCATCTTCTTCCATGGTGGTGGAACGGTCCTGGGGAGCCTCAGTAAGAAAGCCTTTCTTGCCAGGCCTTGGTGGTGGCCTTTAATCCCAGCATTCGGGAGGCAGAGGCAAAGACAGTCTCCAAACCTACAGAAAAACCCTGTCTCAAAAAACCAACAAAAAAGAAAAAAGAAAGAAACAAGGCCTTTCTTCTGGCTTCTTCAAGCCTCCTGTCACCCAGCTAAATGGGCTTGAAAAAAAAAAAAAAAAAAAAAACATGGTCATTTTGTGGGAGATGGACAGATGGCTTAGTAGTTAAGAGAACTTTCTGTTCTCCCAGAGGACCCAAGTTTGGTTCTTAGCACCCATCTAGGGCATCATACAACTGCCTGTAACTCTAACTCCAAGGGATCTAGCTCCTCCTTCAGGTCTCCATGGATACCTTGACGTGTGTGTGTGTGTGTGTGTGTGTGTGTGTGTGTGTGTGTGTGTGTAACACATACACATAAACAAAAGTAAAACAAATCTTTGAAAAGGATGGTCATTCTCCTTGGGAGACAGTCTACTGTTACAACCAAGAAAACCCAGGACAAGTAGTAGACACAGATCACTTTGGTGGTATAGTTTGCAATGGTCTGACCTCTTCCTAAATTGATAAGAGAATGCCTCTCTCACAGACCAAGCCACTGTAATGGATTCACTTTTGGATGTTTGTGATAAGTGGTGTGGCACATCGGGTCAGGGGCATCTTTGAGAACATTGTCCTTGCAGCTCATAGAAGCAAAAGAGTGAGAAGTTGGGAGGGTATTTACTGAACTGCCATAGGTTATTTTATGCCCTGCTCAGCTCACTTGGGCACTCTGTTTACAAGAGGACAATGGCCACAAAGGCTGGAGGAAGGAAAATGCCCTAACACATTTGATTTCGTTTTCCAGGGACCCACCACAACGTATGCTTGCGTCTGTCCAAGGACTGTGGCTCTGTTGTCCTGGCAGTTGGGTAAGAAAGGGGATAATGGGAGCACGAAAGCAGACAGCCCTGATTTGTAGTGACAGGGTCTGAGGTTTAAATCTGAAGCAGATGGAATTGGAGAGGAGGATGGGGGAGAGCTGGGCTGTGAGGACCTAGGAAGGAGAAGCAAGGAATGGAGGAGAGAGGGACAGTGGACTGGACCCCCTTCCTTGGTTCATGAAAGAAAGGCATCATTTAACCCTATCTTTTGGAGGGTGGTGGGTATGGGCATGACACTTTGCTTTTGACTGGAAGAGATCATTATGTCTAACAGTCCTGCCCATGGCAGACAGATAACATCTCCTCTGCTCAAAGCCAGCAGTACCCTGCATGACCATTGGAACATTTGAACAATATCATACCCATTCTCAAGTAGCATGGCAATTGCCCCCTCTGAGCCTAAGTGGCAGGTGGGAAGGCCACCTATATATATCTAGTGTGTGTTTGGGTCCTTGCTTGTCTCCTCTTTTGGCTTCAAAGAGGGATTTGAAATATTAGAGAAGGGTCCTTTGGGTTTGGCTAAACATTGAGCATAATCTCCGGTCCTTAATTCCTCTTTAGATACAGAAAGTCTCCCAAGTACAAGTACCCAGCGATGAAAAATGACTGTGTGGCAGCTACTGCCCAGTTTCTGAAATCGTTGCATGTGTATGGAGTGGATCCATCTCGGGTCGTGGTCTGTGGCGACAGTGTAGGAGGGAATGCAGCCACTGTGATTTGTCAACTATTTCGGAACAAAGCAGATTTTCCCCAGATCCGGGCTCAAATTCTGATCTACTCCTCACTACAGAGCATAGATTTTCGGGGCCCTTCCTATCAACAAAACGCCAACATCCCACTGCTCTCTTGGAATCTGGCCTTTTACTGTTGCTGTTGTCACCTAGATGTGAGTACTTCCTGGAAAAGTGTTATCAAGAGTGGTACCCATTTGCCTCCTGAAGTCTGGGAGAAGTACAGAAAGTGGTTGGGCTCAGAAAACATCCCAGAGAGGTTTAAGAAGCGAGGCTACCAATGCATACCCCCAGGACCTGTGAATGAAGATGCTTACCGGGAAATAACTTTAGCACTGAACTCAATATGCTCACCCCTCATTGCGGAAGATGATATAGTGTCTCAGCTCCCGGAAACCTGCATTGTGAGCTGTGAGTATGACCTTCTCCGGGACCATTCGCTCTTATACAAGAAGAGGTTGGAAGATCTGGGGGTGCCTGTGACGTGGCATCATATGGAGGATGGTTTCCACGGAGTGCTTAACACTCTCGACTTTGGCTTCTTGAGTTTCCCTTGCTCCTCAAGAATTATGGATCTGGTTGCCCAGTTTATTAGAAAGTTGTGATTCTCATCCCTTCCTGTGATGGCCCCACCAACCTAATCTGGGTCCTAGAAGAATACAATGGATATATGCTCTTTATGATGAATAGAGATGAGGCGGGCTGAGGAGAATGGAGTGAAGCTCTATGTCCTTATTCGCTTTATGGAACATCTGAGCTGACTGTCTTCAGCATCCATTTGAGAGACTGAATCTGTGCATGAAGCTTGTCCATAATAATCCCCTTGGCTAGAAGTCAGGCTATCTAGGCTGATTGAAACCATATGACAGATGCATCTGGTTGGCTTGACCTTGAAGAAAATAGGTGTGTTGTGTACAGTCCCCCTAGGCCTTGCCTGTGTGGCTCAGAATGTAGAACTCTGATGACCAAGTCTGTTGAGTGGTCAGTGGTGGTGACACTCTCTTGGTGCCCAGATTGGCTTGAGCTGGAAGCTAAGAGACAGTGAACAGATTCCCTATGCTACATGGCTCCTAGATGAAGATGCGTGAAGACAACCAGAGTTTTGTGCCTAGGGGAACTTAGAGGTTCTGGATGTCAGAGTTGAATTTCCAACAAATAGCCTTAAAGAAAGAGCATAAATAGTAAAAGACCAGAGTTGGAGGGAAGCTGAGTTCAACCAAACTCAGACCACATTCACAGTGGGAATTCTAGAGAAAGCTAAGGGAACAGATGTATTAGTGCCGACTATTTGTTCTCAGACAAAGAATCAATGCATACTGCCCCAAGCAGATGTAAAGTGCACTGGCATATGTAGCTGGGAATATCAGGTATAAATCAGGTGTGGTCTAATGCAGGGACTCAAATAAGAGCACTAGCTAATCCTCTCTTCTTATCTCTGCCCTTCTCTACACCATGCTGATGTCTTCATCTTGCTATATGATTGGCCCTTAACAATTCCCTGCTAAGTTCTTTAAGAGTTATGCTCATTTTTATGTGTGTGTCCATTTTCCTTAGTGGTCTCAACAAAAATTCCCATAGCAATTTTCCATTTCTACTGCTTTTCTCAACGGTGAGTGGTGGTTACAAACAAGGGAGTAGAACTTTCTGACTGTGCCGTCCAAGGTCTATGCTGTCCTCTGAGTAGAATATGTGTAGTTGGTTGTTTTTCACTCTTTGGTCCTTTTAGTGGGGCCACCACCCAGCTCCCAAATAAATCATACACAGAGGCTTATTCTTTCTTAGAAATCCTGGGCCTTAGCTTGGCTTGTTTCTTGCTAGCCTTTCTTAAATTATCTCATCTACCTTTTGTTTCTGGGCCTTTACCTTTCTTTCCTTCTTTCTTTCTTTCTTTCTTTCTTTCTTTCTTTCTTTCTTTCTGTATCTCTTTTCTTCCCTTCTTATTCAGTGTCTGGCTGTATGGCAGGGTACTGACCGTTCTTTTCTAGCTCCTTAATCTTCGATCCCAGATTTCTCCTCCTATTTCTCCTCTCTGCCTGCCAGCCCTGTCAATCTCTCTCTCTTCCCAGCTATTATTTGTTCATTTCTTTATTAGACCAATCAGGTGTTTTAGACAGGCAAAGTAACACAGCTTCACAGAGGTAAGCAAATGCAACATAAAAGAATGCAGCACATCTTTGCATCATTAAACAAATGTTCCACAGCATAAACGAGAGTAACACATCTTAAAATAATATTCCACAACAAATATGGAACAGCTTCCCCTGGTATTTGGACTGAGTCAGGGGCACGGGTGCGGAGGCAGCAGAGAATACATCCCTAGCGGAAAGCTAGACAGATGTTGGGTGGAAATTAGTATTCACTCAACTACAGAAATGAAATAGAGGCCTAAATGAATCAAGTTTCATAGAAGCGGCAAGAGATGCCAGAGACAAGATGATCAACTACCCCTTGGAAGTAAAAATTCATATGAAGGAGATGACCACATGGTCCTCCTGCTTTTAGAAGGATTTGCTCTTTGTTGACCAGCAGCTTTCAAAGGCCAGCATCGAAGTCCAGTAGAATCCAGTCATGCCATAACTTGCTTTCAGTTGATTTGCTGAAATATGACCAGAAAGGAATTCTCATGGATGGCTTCTTGAGCCGTTCATAACTGGTGATATGGAGAAAAACAGGAACTAGCCCCTGAAAACATATATTGTAGGAAGCAATGGGATCCTGGGATCATGGTCCTCTCTGAGACAGACCTTTGAGTTGAGGCTGAGAAGGTCTTCAAACTAGAGGGAGGTTTGTGTTGTGTTATTCCAGCCACTGAAGGCACAAGGAGTATGGATTGGCCTTCTGGGTAAATGGCCAAGCTACTGATAAGCTATTGATAAGCTACTGGAAGACTGCCCAGTGGAAATGGCTTGGGACATCTCAGGGCTGAGGGTACATTTCCACAATGTCTTCCTTCTGTAAGGTCAAGAAAGAGGTGGGCGTTGGTGGCACACGCCTTTAATCCCAGCACTCAGGAGGCAGAGACAGGCGGATCTCTATGAGTTCAAGAACAGCCTGGTCTACAAGAGCTAGTTCCAGGACAGCCTCCAAAGCCACAGAGAAATCCTGTCTCAAAAAACCAAAAAAAAAAAAAAAAAAAAAAAATCAACAAAGAGACAAAGGACTTTTAACCTTAGTAGCTGGCTCGGGAACCTAGTAGCAAACCTGTACACATTTCTGTTAACCCATTCATTTCTGTAATCATTGCGACATTATGAGGGCCAACCCCTTGTGTGCAGAGTATTGAACTTTTTGTTCTTACACCAGTTCTACAGGGTGAGTATGTATTCTTTTCTCTTGCTTGTTTTCTTTCCTTCCTTCCTTTTTCCCTTCCTTCCTTCCTTCCTTCCTTCCTTCCTTCCTTCCTTCCTTTCTTTCCATTTTAATTTGAGACAGGGCCTTGCCATGTAGCCTAGGCTGCCCTTGAATTCATGGTGATCTTGTTTCATGCTTGGCTTCAAAATGAATTTTGGGGAGACAGACTCATACTTGACAGCATAGGCTGGCCTAAAATTCACTATGTAGCACAAGCTGACCTTGAACTCATAGTGATCCTTCTGCCTCAGCCTCCAATTGGTGAGATTACTAGCCATTGGATCCAGTGTTCTCAAAATCACCCTTAAAATGAGGGAACTGGGGCTCTGAGAAATTGGTAAAAAATAACCTCTCGATTTCTCCCAGTCCAACTGAAAGCCAGATGATTGATTCAATATCCAGTGCCCCCCCTGTGCACATCATGGCCTGACCAGAGAACTCTTCATTGTACCCCATGGCCTATTAGCCAAGAAATGAAGCTCTTTTCTTTCTTATTATTTATTAAAATAAAAGAGAACCAAGCCTGTCATCTTGAGTCATTCCTCATATGCAGATGTGATATTTTATCTGACTTGAGTTAGGCTGTTAACATCAAGTATTTTTACTCTGCTTTCTTGACTATAACTTTCTCTGAGAATGGATGGCCTTGGCCAGTGTAGGAGCCCCCTTGGATTCGCTACTAAGACAGCTAGCTGAGAGTGCTTAGGAGAGGTGGAAACCCACATGCTTTTATGCTTTTAGACCCAGACAATCTGGGCTGAGTGTGTTTTCTCAGTAAATTCCCAGTACTTCTCTAGAAAGGAATGTTAGCTCTTGGCCAAAGCCGTCTGATAAAGGACAGAGAGCTGCATTCCCAAGTTGCTTTTTTTTTTTTTTCTTCCCATCAGAGAGGGTCTCATGTGTTCTAACCTGGCCTTGATCTTGTTCTCTAGCCAAGGATGGCCTCTAACTTCTGATCCTCCTAGCCTGGTCAGAGATTACAAGTATGCGCATCCAAATCATACGTGCCAGGAACCAAACCCAGGGCTCCATTCATGCTAGGCCACCACTTGCCTGCTGAGGCACTTCCCAAGCCCACTGCATTGCTTTCTTTGGTCAGCAGACAACTGAGGTAAGAGGACTTGGGACATATTGAAACTAGTCAAATTTGTCTATGCAGCTCTTCATTCCACTTTGCCTCCACTATGAGTGACAAACAAGACTCCGTGGCCCTTATCCTCTTGTCCCCTTGAACTCTGTTCCAAGTAACTGCTGGCTTGCTCATCTTATCCCTAGGTTAGCAAAGATAGGTCAGGGTGTGCTAAGGGTTCCCCAGTCCCCAGGGCTATGACAGCAATAATCTGTTTCTCACATTGCATGGCCTTCAAAGGTCAAAGAAGAGTCCCACTCCCACCCCCATCCACCCCAATAGGGTAAGAACAGGCTCTAGACAAAACATCTTTGGTTTTGTAGCAGAAGGAAGAGTATGGTAAGTCTCACCCATCTATCCAGATTTCTTCTCTGAGGGATGTGCATGGCCTCTACTCACATGGCTGGAACAGGCAAATGGCCAAACCTAACCTCAATGAGACAGAGATGCAAACTCCTCCCCAAGGAAAAATTTTAGAACTTGTTGTACCCGGAACCAGAATGTTTCAATTTCCTTACTTGTAAAATTTACCCTATTGCAGAGGATGTGTGGCTCAGCTCTAGGGGGCTTGTGCAGCATGCATGAGGCCCAGGTGTAGTACCAAAACCAAACACTTGCCAATTACGTTAAGGACACATGAATACATCTTCAAGTAAAACCTTAAAATATTAGAAATATGGTTAATCTTTAAAAATAAGATTTATTCATTTTTAAGTGTATGAATATTTACCTGTATGTATGTATGTGCACCACAAGTGTAGTGGGGGGGGGGGCATGAAGAAGGCGCCATCAGATCCCCTGGAACTGGATTTACAGGTCCATATGAACTACCCAACATGAGTGCTGGGAACAGATTCTGTGTGTGTCACTATGCCTGTCTCCTGCTTTGATTTTTATTTTATTTATTTATTTGGTTTTGCTTTGTTTTTATTTTTTCAAGATAGGGTTTCTCTGTGTAGCCATGGCTGTACCGGAACTCAGTGTGTAGACTGGGGTGACCTCAGACTCAGAGATCTGCCTGCCTCTGTTTCCCAAGGGCCGGATTAAAGGCGTGTGACACCGCTGCTACTGCCTCCACCACCCCCCAGATGCTTTGGTGTTTTTTGTTTTTGTTTTTGTTTTTGTTTTTGTGTGATGTTGCAAATCCTTTAAAACCTGCTTCTCCATATTAACATATGTATCTATAGAAAATGTATAATATTTTGAGAGGTGATTTTGGCAAACACTATTACATAAAGCATGTTATTCTCTTCATGTTGTCCATCTTGTGCTATTTCAGCCAACAGTTTATTTTAGAAATCTAATTTAGTAAAGATGGATTTATGCTAGTCTTACTACTTTTTAAATTATGTAGGTGTGTGTGTGGGGGGGGTACGTACATGTGAGTACAGGTGCCCAGGGAAGCCAGTCACTGGGACCGGGTGGAGGTGGAGTTACAGGCTGTGTGACAAGGGTGCTGGGAACCAAACTCGGGTCCTCTGGATGAGCAGAAAGTGCTCTTACCCACTGAGCTGCCTTCCAAGCCCTTACCCCTTCTCTTTTCCATTCAGTCTTCATCCCTGATCTATGGAATGGTGTTGCCTGCCCTCAACTATGCTAATACAGAACTGCTTTCCCAGACACACCCAGACCGTTGTTTCTGTAGTTAGTCTAAATCTCATCAAGATCAATCATCGGATCTGGAGAGATGGCTCAGAGGGTAAACGAAACTGCTGCCAAGCCTACAAACCTGATTGCCACAGCCCCCTACCTCAAATAAATCACAGTTAGTGTTTTACCTCTGACACCCTTGCCTTTATCTTACAAAGCAAGGATGCCTAGAGTCAGGGAGCCAGCTCCTCCCTACAGAAGCAGACAGGGCTTGTTTTGTTCTGTGGGCAGAATTCCTGCCTCTAATGCCACAACTGGCTGTCTTGTTTTGGAAATTGCTGTAAAGGTTGGATTAGGCATTCAGTTTCTTTGTATTCCTAGAGAAATCTTCAAAGAAGGGCAGAGCAGCTGCTTTCCTGGCAGAGCAGGAAATGCCCTAGGTTCAGCCTCCAGCACAGAGAACCAAACCACTGGGAATCTTGAGGGTCAGCTAGCCTGGAGCATACAAAGGGACAGGGACAGAAACAAGAGAAACCCTGCCTTAGCAAGGTGAGAGGTGAGAAATAACCCTGCAAGTTGTCCTCTGCCTTCCTCTACTGTGAGGTAAATGCACCTACACTCTTGTGCATATTGCCACCCCCACCCCGTCCTCTCTCTCTCCCTCTCTCTCTCTCTCTCTCTCTCTCTCTCTCTCTCTCTCTCACACATACACACACACACACACATACACACACACACACACACACACACACACTAAAATTTAAAAAAAAAAAAATTCAAAACCCAACTACCTTAAAATAATGAACAGCTCCGGAGGGTCAGGCTAAATGTTTGACACAAAAGCCTGACAAGTGAGTTTGAACCTTAGGACCCACAGTGGAAGGAAAGAACCAAAGTATACATATTCAAACATGTACATTATACACACAAACTCAAATGAAAAACTTAAAAAGAATTAGTAGTTTGACTGGTGGTTATTTTCTTGGAAGTTACCATAAAAGTCAGTGTGAGAAAAATTAACCATCAAGAATTCTGTGTTCTGGGGAAGGGCCCAGGACCAGCACAGGAAGATTTGGTGGACTTTGCAGAGCCCTCGTTGAGGGCCCTACCCTGCCTGGGGAGTGGTGGGTGCATGGGGTGGGGGGTAGGCTGGGGGTGGGGGAGGAGGGATGGGGTGAGGGAGGGAGAGGGAGAAGGGACTTACATGTGAAACAAGCTTGTTCCCTAACTAGAACTAATAAATAAATTAAAAAAAAAAAAAAGAATTCTGTGTTCAATAAAAATGCTCTTCAGGGGCCGGGCGTTGGTGGCGCACGCCTTTAATCCCAGCATTCGGGAGGCAGAGGCAGGCGGATCTCTGTGAGTTCAAGGCCAGCCTGGTCTACAGAGCGAGTGCCGGGACAGGCTCCAAAGCTATAGAGAAACCCTGTCTGGAAAAACAAAACAAACAAACAAACAACAAAACAAATGCTCTTCAGGGTGAGGGCAAATTAAGGTTTTCAGATGAAATAGAAACAGAGGGAGTTTGGTGCAACCAGAACTGAATCAAAAAGGAAATTTATTCTTCAGGACAAAAGAAAAACGATCTTGAATGGGAGGTCAGAGATGCAGGAGGGAATAAAAAAGTATGGCAATCGGAGGGTAAACCAAGATCATGAGGTCTCTCCTCAACCAAGCAGTCCTGGAACAGAACTCAGGCCATCACTGGCAAGTGCCTCAACCCACAGAGCCATCTTACTGGTCCCTGTTTGTAACTCTTCTAATCATGCATGCAGGCGCAATCCAGAAGTGCCCCCAGTGCAGGTGTTTCTGTCCAAGGGAAGGGGGATTTGAGGGTATTCTGGATGTGCTTGCTCTCTGAACCCGCCCACTTCTAGCTTTTCAGGTGTCTTACAGGCATGGCTAAAAACATCATTAGCTGTTTTAACATCATTGTTCAGCCTTCAGCCTCTGCCCCCTGGCTCTGATTCTACCTAGGAGTGCACCGAGAGTCAGCTCACTAACATAAAACTCAGAACTGATTGAAGGGAATTTACTGTGAATTTATGTACTTATTTTTATATTACAACATCAGAAAAGAACATCTCGATGGACATAGTTAGTCCCAGTGCTCAGGAGTCGGAGGCAAATGAATCTTTGTGAGTTCAAGGCCAGGCTGGTCCATGAGTTCCAGGCCATCCAGAGCTACGTAGTGAAACTCAGTCCCAAAACAAAGCAAAAATTTCAGTTAGCTACAAGGGTTATGTAAGGGTGTCTGCCTCTTCCAATTGTGTATGTAAGGGTATGGAGCTTACTTCCTTTCTGTGAACAAAATACTGTCACAACAGAAGAATGCAGAAGAATGAGCGGGATTCAACTGGTTCTTACTAAGCTCAGGCATTACACGTATTGGCAAAAAAAAAAAAATTAAATACATAAAACCATGCCATTCTTCTCACACAGTTTTGTTTATGTCATTTGCTTTTTCTTATTTCAAAGTAAATAAGTCTATTTAAGATTTCTGTTTCAATTTTTTTATATGGCAAGTATAAGAAGCTGTCTGAGAAATAAAAAGCCAGTTGACATCCCCCAACGAACATCTGTATGAGCCAGGGCTAATACATAGCCAATGGAACGAATGTGCGAATGTGCGTTACAAAGGGGATGTGTTAGGGTTGGCTTACGTGATGCGGGCTGGATAGTCCAACAATGGCTGTCTACATGCTGAAGAGGCTGGAGGCCTATTGACCCTTCAATCCCAGTTGCTGGATGCCTCAGTCTGGTGCTGAATGCCTGGAAGACTCCTGAAGGGCCACTGGATGGAAGCCTGTAGACACTGGGTTCTCATGGCAGCAGAGTACAGCAGCGGCAACAGTGGACAGATGCACTCCACAGCAAAAAATGAAGGCTGCCATGAGCCGCCCTGCCTTTCTCTTGGATTTCCTTATCTCTGGGCCAGGGCTGAAAGGTGCTGCCCACTGTGGGGGACAGTCTCCCCACTCTGCTAATCCCTCCTAGAAATACTTGCCCAACCACACCCCCCCAGAGGCATATCGCTTAGTGGACTTTAATCCAATCAAATTGACAACCAAAATTAATCCTCACAACAGCATTTGCCAACTCTGTGATGTAAATATTCCCACCGAGACAGATTCTAAGCAACTAATGTGATTTCACAGTGTTCAGAGGAGACGCCAGATGCTCTCACAGGAGGTCACGGTCAGTTGTGGCTCCAATCAATACAATGCTCATAAAGAGGTCCTGGAATGGAGCTGGAGAGGTGTCCCAGTGGTTAGCAGCACTGACTGCTGCTGCAGAGGACCCAGGTTCAGTTCCCAGCACCCACGTGGTGGCTCACAACTCTCTGTAACTGCAGTTCCAGGGGATCCTACACAGTCTTTTGGCTTCCATGGGCACCTGAATGTATGCGTGTCACACACACACACACACACACACACACACACACACACGAAAATTTAACTTCATTTAAAAATTGAGACCCAAAAGTTTGAAAAACCACTGCTGTGGGGAAATGGTTATCCCAGGAGATAGTACTACTTCGGCAATTAATCTTGATTGTCAACTTGTTTGATTGAATTAAAAAATGTCTAGGAGATTAGGGAAGCCCACCCTGGCTGTGAATACGATGGCTCTTGTGTAATGCATTGATTCCTTGAGGGTTTGTCATTGGGAGGTGATGAGATGAGGAAGGTGGTGCCTGGTTGAAGGAAGTGAGTCGCTGGAGACCTGTATCAGGGCCTTTATTGATACTGTCTTCCTTCTGTATGTGCTCTTCTCTGTCTCCTGTCTGTTCTGAAGGAGTATTTAAAACTACTACACAGTAATAGGAAATGCTGCCTGTGTGGAAGGAAGCTGTCAAAGGCAAAATGGAGTCATTATTTTAAACTCTACCCAGATGAAATCTGGGTGCCTTGGATGAAGGGTCCCTGTGCATATGCCAGATTAAAAGGAATAATCCCAAGAGACTCTGCCAAACCACAGCTGTCAAGGTCACGTCTGTGCGGCCACAAGCCTGCAGTCAAGGATGTTGCTAGGAAGACCATCTGGCAAAGCTAGTGCACACATTTCTGCCAGTGAGCACAAGCACCCATAATGCCCCCCCCCGTGCCAACTTTTCCAGATGTGCCTACAATTCACTGTCACGTGGTCATCCCAGGCTTCAAAGTATTTTTCATTCCTGAACACATTATTTTCCTAAGTTTTAGAGTCTTGTTGTAGAATTAAAGCTACACCTCAGACTAGAGAGGAGGGTCAGCAGTTAAGAGTGCTTGCTGGTTGTTGCCGGGCGTTGGTGGCGCATGCCTTTAATCCCAGCACTCGGGAGGCAGAGGCAGGCAGATCTCTGTGAGTTCGAGGCCAGCAGCCTGGTCTCCAGAGCGAGTGCCAGGATAGGCTCCAAAGCTACACAGAGAAACCCTGTCTCGAAAAACCAAAAAAAAAAAAAAAAAAAAAAAAAAAAAAAAAAAAAAAAAAAAAAGAGTGCTTGCTGGTCACACAGGGGAGCCTGGTTCAGTTCCAAGCAGCATACAGCCACCTCCAGTTCCAGGAGATCTGATGCCCATTGTAGAGTCAATTTCTCCTTCCACCTTATGTGGCTTCTAGAGACCAAACTTTGGTTACCAGGCTCACATGCTAAGTCCTAAACCCTGTGAGCCATCTTTCCAGCATGAAGATCTCACACACACACACACACACACACACACACCCATGAGGTACAAATGTGCCTCACTGTGGCTACTTCAGACAAATATTTCTTCTAGGGCTGGATTGACAGTTGAATGGTTAAGATCACTGGCTGATCTTCCAGAGGACCCAGGTTCAACTCCCAGCACCCACATGGTGACTCACAAATTTCTGTAACTCCAGTTCCAGGGGATCTGACATTCTCTTCTGGCCTCCATGGGCAATAGGCATAGATGTAGAACACTCGTAAGCAAAACACCCAGACACATAAAACAAAACAAAACGAAACATAATTTTAAACAGCTTCCTTTATTTATCAGTGCATCTTTTGTTAGGTTAACCCTTTTCCTTTTATCTTTCTCCCCTTTGCTTCTCTCCTCTTTCTCTTCCTCTCCTACTCACCCTTTCTTCCCTTCCTTTGCCAGGGTTTAAACTAAGGACTTTTCCCCATGTTATGCTAGTGCTCTGCCACGGAATTACATAACATTCCCCTAGACCAGGGTTTTGGTAAGAGCCTCAGAACATTGCATCATATGGAGTACTTCACTGTATAGAACCAGCCCTCTGTAGATAGATATCTTGGTGGCTCCTGATCCTTTGGCCTAGAGAATAAGCAAAACATGGGGCTCTGCCCCACTGAGCTGAGCCAAAGTCTGTTCATTAATGCATTGTGACCTCACCTTGGCACCTAAGACACACAATGTGAAGTACTTATGGAATGAATGAATGAAGACTGAATGAATGAACCTGTATCGTGTTAGCTGCAAACACAATGCAGGATTCTTCATGGAAGCCCCTTAGGCAGAGTTACAGACAGGGAGTGGATGGAAGCCAGTGATCTAAGCCAGAGTTAGAATGAATGGGAGTCTCAAGTGTCCCACCAGGTAGCAGAGTGACTTTAGGCACCAGAACCTCCTTGTGTGGAGCACACAGAGATACTGTTATGGCACCAGCCTCGAAGGGGTGCTGTCGGGGAATGTCTGTTAGGATCTTAGCACGGGCGAGCATGTCAGCATTAAGAAGTATTAGAATTCAATTCACCTTCAAGAAATAGCCCAACTTATCCCTGTGTAAAAAATATGACAAGGGTTGTGCCTCTCTTGCAACAGGAGAGATGTCTGGCCTTTCTCTACTGCTTTCATGGTGGTGCCTTTTCAGTTTGGTTTCTTTATGTGGGGACAGCTCTGCTCCTCCAGGACCAACTGCTTCCTGGTGAAGAGTTTCTGCTGCCTGTGTCTGTCACCATGGAGACAGTCAACAAAAGAGAATCCAAGACACAAGCTCTCTGGGCTTTGTTTTAAATCTCCTGAGCTTGACAAACTGGTGGTCTGCTACCCACTCTGGGAAGGCAGATGAGGAGATGAACACTCTAAAAATTCCCTAATATCTGTCTGACCCCTGAATCTGCCAAGCCAAAGGGACTGGGGACAGATCCTTACCATGTTTGTGACCTCATCAGTTCCTCAGTCATTTTCTACTCCAGGCTGGCAGATTGAGAAGAAGTATTCGACGAGGGTGCTCGTTGGGAACTGGGTGGAGGAAAGGAGGAAGGTAAGAAGGTAGACCCAGAGGGAAAACAGCTCAGAGAGAAGGGGAAGCCATTGCTGCTCGCAACTGTGAGGCAGCTCACAGCTGAGCCTTAAGATCATGGTAGGGTCTCTGTGCTCTAGATAGGAAAGATGCATCCATGAATAATTAAGGTCCCTCCTTGTGTCTCCATAGAACAGGGTGTTAATACAGTTGTACCTCAAGCACTGCTGTAACTGTACTGTCTCAAGGTATCAGAATATCCCCCAATTTCTCCTTTTAAATTTTGTTTATTATTTATTTATTAGCTTTGTTTTTTGTTTTGCTTTGTTTTAAGAGAGAGTCTTCCCACATGCCCCTGGGCTGCCCTAGAACTCACAATTTAGACTAGGCTGACCTTGAATTCAGAGAGCTGTTGGCCTCTGCCTCCTGAGTGCTTGGATTAAAGGCGAGTGCCACCACCTTTGTACTTATTTCAAGTTTTTTACTGGGCTGGAGACATGGCTCAGCGGTTAAGAGTACTTATGGTTCTTGTAGGGGACTGGACTTTGGTTCCCAGCCCCTTCCTCCACATCAGCTCACACACAACTCCAGGGGATCCAATGGTCTCCTCTGGCTTCTGGCTTCCTTGTGCTGTATGAACATGATGTACTTGCATACATGCAAACACTCATACACATACAATTAAAACAATGTATAAATCTTTAACAAACAATAGTGTGTGTGTGTGTGTGTGTGTGTGTGTGTGTGTGTGTGCTCTCGTGTGTGTGCACTTGCATGCAGATGCCTACAGAATCATATCCTTGTTGGAACTGGAACTACAGGCAGTTATGAACAGCCCGGTGTGGGCAATGGGAGCTTCACTTGTTCCTCTGCAACAGCAGAAGGCACTCTTATTTACTGAGCCAGCCTTCGTACTTTTATTTGAAGAATTTCTACTCTTTCGGCCAGTCCCTTCCCTGACCATAGCACCTACTGAAGATGTCACGGCGCACCCTGCTGTGACATGGATGGCTACGTTACTGCTAACTGCACTTATGCCAAAGCCCTGCCCTGCCAGTGTTCAGTGTCTACATGCAAGACAGAACCGTTTCTTCCTGTTGCTTTGCCTGAATGGGCCACTTGAAACTGAATGGCCCTCTTTGTGGCCAGCAAGAATGAGCCGCTTAGAGTTTTGCAGAGAGTGGGCTTAAGTTGTTCAGTTGGCGCAGTGTCTGTTTAGTATGTGTGAGACCCCCCCCCCCAGGTCAGTGCCAGAATCACATTAACTAGGAGGTGAGGTGCACGCCTGCAGTCCAGAGCTCTCAGAACTCGGGAGATTGTGGCAGAAGAATCTATAGTTCGAGGTCACTCTTGGTAACAAACTGAGTACAAAGCCAGCCTGATAAATATTTATAGAGAGATGTAGATATATGATATGGAGGTCTATGATATAGATATATAAATAGGATACATATAGATAGATGATATATATATATATATATATATATATATATATATATAATATATGTAGATACAGAATTTTAGTTTTTGTCTTTTCAGAGGTACATAGACATCCTCACATAATCTTGGGAAAACTGCCAGCTTTGGTGTGAGAATGGGGAAAGTTGGTGATACTTTATGTCAACCTATACAGATCTGTCTATAAGACTTGGATTTGGGGACCTTAAAGAATAGGTCAGGGGGCTGGAGAGATGGCTCAGAGGTTAAGAGCATTGCTGCTCTTCTTGAGGTCATGAGTTCAATTCCCAGCAACCACATGGTGGCTCACAACCATCTGAAATGAGATCTGGTGCCCTCTTCTGGCCTGCAGGAATACATGGAGACAGAATGTTGTATACATAATAAATAAATAAAATCTTAAAAAAAAAAAAGAATAGGGCAGACTACAGTCTAATGTTGCAGACAATTTTACTTGTTTCAGTGTGCTTCTATACATGAATAAAACAAAGAAAGCAATGATCTAAGGAGAGTTGTTTGAGTTCAGAAAAACATGTAAATAAATGTCAGTGCCTCAACGAGATGATGGGACAGACTTAGTAAACTTCCTAGGGGAGGCCTTACCCTCTCCATGGAGAAGATGGGAGGGGGAGTGGAGGGAGCAGGAAGAGATGAGGGAGGGGGAACTGGGATTGGAATATAAAAGATAAATTAATAAAAAAATTGAAAACAACAACAACAGAAAGTCAGTAAGCACATACTAATTATTAAGAGAGTAGCTCTTTCCCAAACTTTCTCAGGACAGACCAATTTAAACACAATTGCCTAGCATATACTGCAGATTATATGTGGGAAAGCACAAAAGCAAAGCAGATAGCCATATCCAGATCCAGGGTACACTGAGGATGGTACTCAGCATAACCTTTTACCAAATTGGGCTCTAAAGCTTATGTTCCCACATCCAACAAAAATAAACATGTCTTCTGAATTGATTATAAATGTTTGCCTCAGGAGGCACAAAATTGCACCCAAGAACATTCCAGGGAACAAAGTGCACTTGAGGTAAACAGCCCTCTGTCTTTTTTCCTCTTGGAGCCTCTTTCACAGTCTCCCAAGGCATTATTCACCATGCATCATTCTTTTGACTGTGTTCCATCACTTTGGATAACAAGGAAGCATTGTTTCCATGGAGATCATCACCAGACATGGCATGAGTCATCATTAACTTTAGCTGTGCTTGACATATGTGAGGAAGAGAGGCACCAAGGGAAAAAATGACCAGATGAGCAGTGAGTTAGGGTTCCTGCAGGAGAATCTGGACTATAAATGTCTGAAACAATAGATAATGGGTAGAGAAGACCAAAGATGGTGCACACCCTTAATCTCAGCAGGCAGGAGGCAGAAGGCAGATCTCTATGAGTTGAAGAGAGCCTGGTCTTCAGAGGGAGTTCTAGGCCAGCTAAGGCTACATAGGAAGACTTTGTTGAGAAGGAAGAGAAGGGGGGGGGGAGTGAGTAGCGGAAACCAATATAATACCTCAAGGAAAAAAAAAAAAAAACCTAGGCTTTGGTGGCGTATATCTATAATCTCAACACTTAAGAAAGCTGGCCAGGGGGCTGGAGAGATGGCTCAGAGGTTAAGAGCACTGACTGCTCTTCCAGAGGTCCTGAGTTCAATTCCCAGCAACCACATGGTGGCTCACAACCATCCGTTATGAGATCTGGTACCCTCTTCTGGTGTGCAGATATACATGGATGCAGAATGTTGTATACATGATAAATAAATAAAATCTTTAAAAAAAAAAGAAAGCTGGGCAGGAAGGTTGTAAGTTCAAGGCCAATATAGGCTATGTATGAGACTCTATCAAGAAAATAATGAAAAAGGGAGATAGAGGGATATTCAGAAATTTAATGGGAAGTGTGTATGAGAATATGATAAACTACAGAAAAGGCCAGGCAGGATGTGTATCAAGAAAAGGCTGGAGAATTGACTTCAGGGCCAGCCTTCATGATGGCTGGCCCTGAAGACCAAGTAGCTAAAAAATAAAAATAAAAATAAAAAAGTCTCCCCCTTGCATGTATCTGGTCAACAAAAGTGGGAGAGTTAGTGTTTTTAATTTTTTTCATAAATGAAAAAAGTCATTAGACATACAAAGGAAAAGGGAAACATGCCAAAGGAATAAACAACTTAGCAAGCAGTCTTTCTAAAGAAACAAAGAGTATTGATGTTCATGGTGGCACACACCTTTAATTCCAGCACTCGGAAGGTAGAAGCAGGCAGATCTGTCTTGAGTTTGTGATCAGCCCACTCTACATAGTAAGCCCTGTTTCAAAAGAACAAAAGACACTGGCTGAAAATATCATGGCTTGAGGAAGGACATGGCTTTATAAATTCCAGAAGTTTAAGGAATTCCAAGGAGAATAAATGTAGACAGACATGTTGGTGATAGGCATGGAAATCAAAGTATTAAAAATCAAAGACACAGGGACTCTTAAACCCTGAGAAGCACCAGGCTGTGCTGGTGCAGCCTTTCATCCCGGCACTCGGGAGGCAGAGACAGGAGGATCTCTGGGTGTCTGAGGCCGGCCTGGTCTCCAGAGGAAGTTCCAGGATAGCCAGAGCTGTTACACAAAGAATAAAAACAAGAAAGCTGAGAAGTATAGGCATCAGAGGTGGCTCAGAGGTTAAGAGCACTTATTGCTCTCGCAGAGGGCCCAGGTTCAGTTCCCAGCATCCACATGGTGACTCACAACAACTACCTGTAACTCCAGGTCCAGGGGCTCTTATACCCTCTTCTGGCCTCCAAGGGCACCTGTCTGTGCATGTGATGTACAGACATGCATGCAGGCAGAACACCCATACACATGAACTAAACACCCATACACATGAACTGAACACCCATACAAATGAACTGAACAAACACCATACACATGAACTGAACACCCATACATATGAACTGAACACCCATACACATGAACTAAACACCTATACACATGAACTGAACACCCATACACATGAACTGAACACCCATACACATGAACTGAACAAACACCATACACATGAAGTGAACACCCATACACATGGACTGAACACCCATACACATGAACTGAACACCCATACACATGAGCTAAACACCCATACACATGAACTAAACACCTATACACATGAACTGAACACCCATACACATGAACTGAACACCCATACACATGAACTGAACACCCATACACATGAACTGAACACCCATACACATGAACTGAACACCCATACACATGAACTGAACACCTATACACATGAACTGAACACCCATACACATGAACTGAACACCCATACACATGAGCTGAACACCTATACACATGAACTGAACACCCATACACATGAACTAAACACCCATACACATGAACTAAACACCTATACACATGAACTGAACACCCATACACATGAACTGAACAAACACCCATACACTTGAACTGAACAAACACCATACACATGAACTAAACACGCATACACATGAACTGAACACACATACACATGAATTAAGCACCCATACACATGAACTAAACAAATCTACAGCCGGGCGTTGGTGGCACACGCCTTCAATCCCAGCACTCGGGAGGCAGAGGCAGGCGGATCTCTATGAGTTCGAGGCCAGCCTGGTCTCCAGAGCGAGTGCCAGGACAGGCTCCAAAGCTACACAGAGAAACCCTGTCTCAAAAAACCAAAAAAAAAAAAAAAAAAAAAAAAAAACAGAAGAAGAAAAACAAGGAGGAGGAGAAAGAGAAAGATAAAAGAAAAATAAATAAATGAAAACAAAACCCTCAGACAATGACTGGTCCAATATAATAATAACAACTTATCAGAGAGTCTATCAATGGAGATTTTTTTTTTCAGCAAAAGCCTAGAAGCAGTAGGGTGATATATTCAAAGTATATAAAAAGTAAAAACTGTCAACAGAGAATTCTCTAGCCCACAAAACTCTCCTTCAGAAATGAGAAGGTAATGAAGACATTTCCAGACAAGCAAAGGCTGAGGATTTTATCAGCCTGGAGCCTGGAGCCTGGAGATCAGAGACAGGCCTCTGAGGGGATCAAGTTGCAATGAAGGGATGTTAGCTCACTTAACTGAAAATACACAAAGATAAAAATCAGCATTGTGGAATTTAAAATTTGTAAATTTTCTACACAATTTAGAGAAACACATAAAAATTGTAGACCTGTTCAAATGAGCACACAACTCATAATGATGTGATTTGTGACGGCAATAAAATAAAGCAGGGCTTGCGAGATGGCTCTGTGGGTAAAGGGCCTGTCACCAATCCTAATGATCTCAGTGCGATCCAGGAGTCCACAGGGGTGGAAGAAGAAGTGACCCTTACAATTGTCCTCTGAGCTCCACATATGGGTCATGGCATGGCGTCCCCCTCCCCTGTCCCCATGCATCTAATAAATGTGCTAAGTTTGTAAAACACACACTGGCTTTTTCATCTTAGGAAACTTACTTAATAGCCAATTAAATCATGAAATAGAACTTTTAAATGTTGCTTTCATCTGCTTCAGCAAATCTCAGCCTACATAGCCCCATCTGCACAGCTAAATAAATAAGATATAATGAGTCCAAAGAGTACTTGTAACTGGAGACAGATAGAAGGTTGTAGTTTAAGAATCCTTATTCTGTGAATGTTTCTTCTGATAAACTGTAGACTTGGGCTTGAGTTTAGTTTTGTTTACACTGGCAGAATACTGACATTGTGGTTAGTTGGGAAACTGTGCTTACAGATTGCTGTGTGCCCATCAGATAGAGATAGGTCCCTTTTTCACTGTTTACTTTAGCATCACAATTGCTGATGGAGAGGCAAGTGGGAAGGTAGATCTTGAAATGTGTAAAAGGTAAATTTGAAAGATAGCTTTACTTTGGTGCTGGGGATGGAACACAGGGCTTTGTGAATGCTAGGTGAGCACTCTGCCAGTGACCTATATTCCTAGAGCCCCAAAAATAAAATAAAATCTAAAAACCTTTCCTTTTGATTTAAGCAAAAAGGGAAATTGCTGTGGAATGATTTTTTTTGTTGTTGTTGTTGTTTTTTGTTTTTCGAGACAGGGTTTCTCTGTGTCATTTTGGAGCCTGTCCTGGAACTCGCTCTGTAGACCAGGGTGGCCCTCGAACTCACAGAGATCTGCCTGCCTCTGCCTCCCGAGTGCTGGGATTAAAGGCGTGCACTACCATCGCCCAGCTCTGTAATTTTAAATATTAGAAATTCCCTACCTGAATGAAGCTCAGTTTCCCCATGGCTTTGAGAGGAACCATGAAAACAAACACGGAAAACATAGATTGTGTCTGTGTAGACGGAGGCTCTTGCTGCTAACCACGTCCGTGTTAAGTGTGTGGCAGTTCACTAGTAAAGTCGCTTACACTTTGTTGGATACTATTACTGTGGGAAGTCGCATGGTGTGTTGTTCAGGGCTTGAACGTCTAGGTTTCAAAAACTTTGTATTAAGTGTTAGAATATTATAAAAATTACAATATCATTTTGTTTAATCTGAATGTGTTGTAGGGCTTGGAATAAATCTTCACTAAGTGATTAAAACAAGGGTTGGGCAGATGGCTCTGCAGTTAAGAGCACTGGCTCCTCTTGCAGAGGACCCAGGTTCAATTCCCAGCATCCACATTGGGGCTCACAACCATCTGCAATCTGATGCCCACTTCTAGTCTCCCCAGACCCCAGACACATACATAGTACACATATGTACATGCAGGCAAAACACTCATGCACCTAAAATAAAGATAAATACAATCTATTTTTTTAAAGTGTCTGGGTGGTGGTGGTACACAAATTTAATTCCAGCACTCAAGATGCAGAGGTAGGCAGATATCTGAGTTTGAGGCCAGCCTGATCTACAAAGTGAGTTCCAAGATGACCAGGACTGCACAGAAAAACCATCTCTCAAAAAAACAGGGGTAGAGGAAGTATCTCAATGCTACACACTTAATACTGGGTAGAACCATCAGACAGAAGATCAGTGTGGAAACAAAGGACTTGAACAACACAACTTTTGGGCCTAATATATGCATGTGTCATTTCATTTGACAGAGCAAGGATACACATGTTTCTCAAACACCCAGGAAAAATTCCTAGGATAGATCGTGTCATACACCACAAAACAAATTCCTTTTTGTTTATTTATTTGTTTGTTTGCTTGAGACAGGATTTCTCTGTGTAGCTTTGGAGCCTATCCTGGAACTTGCTCTATAGACCAGCCTGGCCCTGAACTCACAGAGATCCACCTGCCTCTGCCTCCCAAATGCTGGAGCTAAAGGTGTGCACCACCACCACTGCCTGGCTCACAAAACAATTCTTAACAACTTAAAACAAGTTGAAATCAGACAAAGAGCCTTCTCTAACACCATGTTGAATTACACACACACACACACACACACACACACACACACACACACACACACACACACGTAGGGAGAGAGAGAAGGGGGGGCAGGAAGAAGGAGGGGCAAGCGAGGGAATTAGCCAGCAGGATGTAGTAGCACTTGCTATATAATCCCAGCACTCAGGGGGTTGAGGCAGATATAGGGAAGAGTTTGGGGCCAACTTGGACTATATATAGTGAGTCTGAGATCAGGCTGGGCTATGTATTGTGACTTTTTTTTTTTCCTTTTTTTTAAGGAGGGAGCAGGAAAACTATGAAAACAAGAGTTGGCTAATTGAAAATACTGACAAGAGACTGGAGAGATGGCTCAACAGGGGAAAATGCTTGCTTGCCATGTGTCATAGCTTGCTTCCTGTTGTTGTGATAGATGACACGACCAAAAACAGCTTGGGGAGAAGAGAGTTTATCTGATTGATGAGCCCCAATCACGTACAAGTCAGGGCAGGTACTCAAGCAGGAGCAGAGGGAGGAATGTTGCTTACTGGCTTGTCCCCCTCCCCCGCCCTGCCCCGCCCCCAGGGACTGCTCAGTTTGCTGTCTTATAGAACCCAGGGCCAGCTTCCCAAGATTGGCATTGCCCACAGTAACCCATCCCCCACAACAATAACTAATCAAGGAAATGTCCAGTAGACTAGTCTATAGACCAACGCATTTTCTCAGTTGACGCTTCCTCTTCTCAGAAATACTCTAACCCAGTGCCCAGCTGACAGAATCTAACTAGCACATCATGTAAGACTGATGACCTGAGTTCAGATCTCAGGAATCCATGTAAAAGCTGGCTGTGGTGGCAAATGTGTGAGCATCGACAGCAAAAGTAAAGAAAGAGACAAGCATCTCTGAAGCTTGCAGCCCAGCCCAGGCTGTGCAGTTTAGTGGCCAACAACAAGACCGTCTTCAAGCGGAGGGAAGGCAAAGAATGACACCTGATGCTGTCCTCTGACAACCACATACACAACATGCAAACATGGGACAACACCACACACACACACACACACACACACACACACACACACACACATACATGCACACTATATATAACACTCACACTACACGTACCATACACAACACACACACTCACACACACACACACACACACTCACACTCACACACACACACTCACACACTCACACACACTCACACACACACACACACACATGCAGGCACGCATGCACACACACACACACACACATGCACACTATATATAACACTCACACTACACATACCATACACAACACGCACACACACTAAAGCACACAACATATACAATACACACGTATACACACCATAAACAACAATACACTACACACACCATACACAGCACACACACACATACACCATACAAAACACACACACACACAGCCTACACACTAAACAAACTATAAAAACTTCACACACGTGCACTCCAACTGTAAACTGAAGAACATTTACATAAAAAGATTAGCCTTTTACCCAGCTGCTGTTGTCTACTACTTTGCTAGCCAAAGTTCTTATCTTTTCCTTTCCTTTCCTATCCACCTATGACAGTTTCTAGACATGTTCTGAGATCATTGAAAACATAGTAAGCCATAATACCTTAACAAGCCCAATACCTTCTTACAATTAAGAAATATTGAAATGCATGGCTTCAATTTTTAAATATGTTTGAATTTCTTCTCTGACTGTTATTGATACATTCATTTATAAACACTAAATTCTATCACCTGCCATTATATTTCTTACTCATTTAAATGTGTTTTTTCTTATGTATGTTATAAACATATTTTATGACTGCCTACATAAATAAATAATTGTAAATGGAAAAAGAAACTCCACACACCATGCACTGCAAACACTATACACACCATATCCACTGCACACACCACACATGCTACATAAATGCCCCATATATATTACACACTTCATATGCCCCCCCTACACACACACATCATACATTTCACACACATTATACCACCCTATACACATGCGTGTTATGATTCCAGTTCCGGGGAACCCAATGCCTCCCTTTCTGGCCTCTGTGTGCCCTCATACATACACATGGTGCACAGACATACATGCAAGCAGAATACCCACATGTTTTATGTGTATAAAATAAAAAAATTTAATAGAAAAGTGCTAACCCCAATCCTTTTCAAATACTCTCCAAAATGTGATTTAAAAAAAAAAAATAACCCATAACCTCTTAAGAATAAGGATGCGGCTGGTTGTTGGTGGCGCACGCCTTTAATCCCAGCACTGGGGAGGCAGAGGCAGGCGGATCTCTGTGAGTTCGAGACCAGCCTGGTCTACAAGAGCTAGTTCCAGGACAGCCTCCAAAGTCACAGAGAAACCCTGTCTCAAAAGACAAAAAAAAAAAAAAAATAAGAATAAGAATAACAATGCAGTAGGTTGTAGTGACAAATGCCTAAAACCCCAGCACTCACTCGGAGTCTGAGACAAGAGGATCTCCAGTTCAAGATCAATATGAGTAGCTCAGTGGTTAGAGCACCATCTAACCTTCCTAACATTTAATCCAGTGCAGGGGAGGCTGAGGCAGGAAGATTCTGACTTTGGGGCCTGCCTGAGCTATGTAAGTGAGACCTTATCTCAGAAAGGGAGGAAAGGGAAGGAAGAGAGGATCGGAGTGAAGAAGGGAGGGAAAGGAGAGAGAACAGAACAGAGGTTCCACCCACACAAAGAACTTCAGGCAGCAAATCGTGCCGAGTGCTGGAGGAACCAGTCCTCCTCAGGGATGAGCGCCCTAGTGGGTTACCTAACGTTAGTGATCATCCCTGGTGCCATATACTCCCAAATGGCGCTCTGCATAGTGGGCAGGCTGCACTTATATATTTAGGGATGTGTGCTTGTGTGTGTGTGTGTGTGTGTGTGTGTGTGTGTGTGTGATAACAGTTTTTAAAAAGAGATCATGGTTTCTAGAGGGTGCAATGTAGGGTACACGGGAGGGACTGGAGGGAGGAGAGAGAAGGACAAGAAATGATATAACCTTTAATTAAGCAAATAAAAATAGAAACTTAAAGAAAAAAAGGAAAAGAGCAGGTGGCTGACAAGACGGCTCAGTGGGCAAAGGTGATTGCTGCCAAGTGTTATGACCTGAGTTCCATCCTCAGAACCCACATGGCAGGACAACTGATTCCCAAGTTGCCTTCTGACCCCAATATATTCATCTGACAGACACGCATACCCCAAGCCCCCTATCAAATAAATACATGTTAAAATGGCTTTTAAGGAACTCGAGAGATGGCCTAGCAGTTAAGAACATGCATTGCTTTTCCGGAGGACCCCAGTTTGGTTTTCTGGCATGTGCATCAGGCAGGTCTGTATTTCCAGATCCGATACCTCTGGTCTTTTCAGACACCTGTACATGTGCACACTCAAGCATGCACACAATTATAATTAATAGAATTTAATTTTCTTAAAACAGACTGTTTAGCTTTTTATTAAACCAAACTGTTCATTAGCATCCAAAAAATTCAAAATCTGCAAGACACCATATATGATCCGACTCTCTGCATATTTTCCATCTTTATATGGTTTATCTTTTTCATATTATTTTACTCTTTAAAAACAGTACTTATTACTTATAAACTGTTTTTTTTGTGACTATCTATACCCATTTTCTTTTCTTTTTTATGCCTACACCCCCCTTTTTGTTGTTTTTTTATTGTTGTTGTTGTTATTCTTATTGCTGTTTTTTGCTTTTTGTTTATTTGTTTTGTTTTGAGACAGGTTTTCTCTGTGGCTTTGGAGGCTGTCCTGGAACTAGCTCTTGTAGACAAGGCTGGTCTCCAACTCACAGAGATCCACCTGCCTCTGCCTCCCATGAGTTCGGATTAAAGGAGCAAGCCTACACACACTTTTTTAAACAAACTGTACCCTGTTTAGAGTTTTTTTTCCCCCACCCATCTGTCTTTACTGAGTACTTGCTGCATTCTCTCACAGCATGGGACAAATCTTAAACTGCCTGAGCTGCCTCATGGCTCAGGTTGTTACATGGTGCTGGCTCATGGTGATGGTGCCTTGTCACAGGCCTGGCTCCCGCCCTCAGGCAGTGGCCAGCAGTGGCACCTTCATATGCCACTGAGCACCAGTCAGCCTGAGAGACTGCAGGACTCAGAAGCTACATCCTGCTCCTTGTCCAGAACTTTCCTTAGCTTTCTCAGGCCCTATGTTTGGATATCCCAGCCCCCATGTGGATTTTTAGATGGATTTTTCTTTGAGCCACCAAGCTAGATCTCTCTCTCTCTCTCTCTCTCTCTCTCTCTCTCTCTCTCTCTCTCTCTCTCTCTCTCTCTCTCTGACACACACACACACAAACTTATTAATTATGAAGGCTTGGCCTTAAATTAACCCATTTCTATTCAGCTACACATTGCCACATGACTCATGGCTTTAACCTCTCCTCCTATGTCTTGTTCCCTCTGCTTCTGGCTGGCTTCTGCCTCTCTTCTTCCCAGAGCCCTATTTGTCCAGAAGTCCCACCTATTCCTCCTGCCTAGCTATTGGCTGTTTAGCTTTTTATTATACCAATCATACTGACACATCTTCACACAGTACAAAGGAATATTCCACAACAAAGGGGGTGGAAAGATGGCTCAGTGGTGAAGACCACTGATTGCTCTTCCAGAGAGCACAGATTCAGTTCCCAGCACACACGCCAGGTCACAACCACCTGTAATTCCAGTTGCAGGGGAATCTGATGCTCTCCTCTGGACTCTGAGGGCCCCACACACATACACAGGCTAACAAAGCACCCATATACATAAAATAAAGAAAAAATAAAAAATAATGAAAATAAAATTAATTTTAAAAATGTTTCTTAAAAGGACAAGGTTGGGGGGCTGGAGAGATGGCTCAGAGGTTAAGAGCACTGCTTACTCTAGCAGAGGTCCTGAGTTCAATTCCCAGCAACCACATGGCGGCTCACAACCACCTTGAATGAGATCTGGTGCCCTCTGCAGGCATGCAGGCAGAACACTGTATACATAATAAATAAAAATAAATCTTAAAAAAAAAAAAAGGACAAGGGGGAAGGAATAGAAAGATTTGAACACAACATGACAATATGACCCACTAGTTATTCTGGCTGTAAACTGAAAAGAATGAAAAGTGAGATTCAGAAAGATATTTCTGTATACACATGCAAAGCAACGTTATTCCCATTTAGTCAAAATGAAGGCTCACTGCAGGTAGTCACCCATGGATGGATGGATGGATGGATGGACGGATGGATGGATGGATGGATGGACAAATATGCCAGGCCAACAGCCTTTACTAGACATCCTCCTACAGGAATGAATCTTGAAGACATAAGTGAAACAAGTCAGATGCTAGAGGACAAACATTGTGTGGCCACTTATTCCGGATGCCTGGGATAGTCACATTCACAGAAACTGCAAGTAGCATGGCCAGGGGAGCCTGGTGTTTGGAGTGTAGACCTCCTAGATAGGGAGGGGGGCTGGGCAACATCGTGAATGTGCTTAATGTCGTTGTCCCCTATACTTCAAAATGACTAAAATGGAGCTGGGCAGTGGTGGCACGTGACTTTAATCCCACAACTCAGGAGGCAGAGGCAGAGGCAGAGGCAGGAGGATCTCTGGGCTTGAGGTCAACCAGGTTGACATAGCAAGCTCCTGTTGACAACCAGGACTATAGAGAGGGAACCTATCTCAAAAAATAAGATAAAATGGACTAAACTGTATGGGCCTGAGCATTCCTGTAATCCTGGCGCTTGGGGAGAGAATGAAGAGAGAATACCATGGTTTCAAGGCCAGCTGTAGCTATATTTTGAAACACTGACTAGACAGAAAACACAAACACAAACAAACACAGCTAAACCAGTAAGTACTTAGTAGTTTGCCATATTAAGAAAGCCAATTAGAAAATACAACATCTTGGAGAAAACAAAAGAGGATGGTGGTTCATGCCTTTAATCCCAGCATCCAGGAGGCAGAGGCAGGTGGATCTGTGAGTTCGAGACCAGCCTGGTCTTACAGAGCCAGTGCCAGGACAGCCAGAGCTACACAGAGAACCCCTGTCTTGAAAACCAAAAGAAAGAAAAGAAGAAGATGGAGAATGGGGAACTCGAAAGAGAAAGGAGAAGGGAGAGACTTACAGAGTACCGATTCTCAACCTAGATGGCAAACGGCCCTTTCACAGGGTCACATATCAGATATTTACATTATGATTCATAACAGTGGCAAACTACAGGTATGAAGTGGCAACAAAAGTGATGTTGTGCCCGGGGGCCAGCACAGCGTGAGGAGCTGTATTAAAGGGTGGCAGTGTTAGGAGGGCTGAGAAGCACTGCCCTAGAGGGATGCTGGGAGCCAGAAAGGAGACAAGTGTGCTGGAGAGATGGCTTAGCAGTTGAGAGCACTGGCTTTCCACCCCCAGTTCCCACATGGCAGTTCACACCTGTCTGGAATGCAAGTTCAGGGGACCCAGCACCCTTAGACTGACACACATGCAGGCAAAACACTAACACACATAAAATAAAAATAAATTTTGAAAAAAAAAAAAAGTTGCCAAGCAAGTCTGGAGCAGGCTCTGAGCCCCTTGGCTCATGCACTTCCTGTGTTATTTGGTGTCCTGGGTTCTTATTCACTGTCCCTGTGTGGTGGCTGGGGGGACACAATGTGGTAAGAGGCAGCATCTCAGACGTTCTCACTGATATGTGTTCTTTTCCAGTTCACCAAAGCCACTGACTGCACCCCCCAGAGCATTTACAAGAAGGACTATGTCGTCTTCCCAAACCACAGACCAGATGATATTACCAGGTGGTATGACATAAGGAAAATGGAGGTAAGTGACATTTATTAACAGGTGGCTTTGTGCCAGAGGCTCTGGGATCCTAGCACCTCCAGGTACAGGAGGGAAAGACACTTCCTACAGGAGTTCCTCTGGATGCCCCCCGCCCCAGGTTTGTGGTAGTGATAGCAAGATTGTCACCATTCATCCATAGGGCACAGTTGTGCTCTGTGCCACCACACTCTGAGAGTCCCAAGTAAGAACCCTGACTGTTTCGTTTGGCCAGCATATTGTCTCCCCCATCCCATGTGCCCAACACCTGTTTAAACTCAGGCGGGTGGCAAGAGAGAGTGAGGTGTGATTTGTGACAATCAGAGCATCTTAGTGTGGGGAGGGCCCCAAGAGACCAACTATTCAGAATCCAAAGGCAGGAAACAAATTCTTCCAAATTGTGTGGCTTGGTGGTGGGTAACAAACAGGGACTTTTCTGTAAATCACAATGTACATGGAATAAGGGAGCATATGTAATCTATGAAGTTATGACATCCTTTATTAGACAAACGCCAGCCAAACACAAGCCAGAGCATGTCAGGGGCAGCAAGGCAAGGAGTCCAGAAAACAGGGGCCCCCATGTGCCTTGTCTGTCCCTTTATATCCTATCTCCTGTCATCTTGACCTCACCTTGACCACACCCGTCAGGGCATGGTTAGGCGCACCTGTAGCCAGCTTCTAGAAGGCGTAGCTTACAATGTCCCCTACAATCCTCCTTTTATTCTAAAAGAGGATTAAATCTTAACAGTGTAAAGTATCCAAAATTAACAATCATAAAGGTGAAATACAAGAAGATACAACAATCTGCTTATGTCACATCCTAACTATGTCTACATCAGCTAAACCCTAAAGTCATCTGAAAGAGATGTCCAAGCCTGAACATCTCCTTCCAAACCCAACCCTAAACAATAGGAAAGTAGCCCTAATTAGGTGTACATTATCCTTAGTGACAACAGTGGGGAAAGGGAGCATAATATTCTCCAAGTTACTTCCTGCTGAAATGGGACGACAGTAGCCTCATGGGGTCCTGTGGGAAGAAAATGTTAGTATGGTGAAAGTCTCTAATGGATTATATCCAGTTCATGTTAGATGGGATTTGATTGATTGAAGATCCAGGTTGAAATCCTCAACTTGATTGAAGTCAGTACCTGAAGCTCTGGTCGGAGTGTCAGTTGAAATGGAGTAAGTTGGATCCAGTGCAGTCTAGGAGGTTTGGCCCAATTTCCTTCCGGAGCGTCCAGGGATTGCTGTCAGGTGGGTCTTCATTGGCTGTGTGGGACTCAAACATGAGTGTTAGCAAAGAAATGTTTGCTTTTACGTGTATGCATGCTGGGAAAGGCAACCGTGGAAAAATAATGATTATGAGACAGTGTGCACCTTGAAGGAAAGAGCCAAGAAAGACAAAGACAGTCCCCAAATTCTTCTCTTGTTCTGTATTACATCAATTTGGCTTTTGATACAATACAGAAACTCTAAAGTTTAGTTAAACAATGAGCTTGGATTTTAGAGGAGGATAGCCAAATCCACCACTAAATCCACCATTGGTTTAATCGAATAGGGACTAGGAAAACAAAGGGAAATAGAGTTCTTTGAGAGACAGCTGTAAAGTTTACCATATGGCACATTCCTTTTGTTTGATGGTTATAGCTACCTTCTCTTCTTAAGCATCTACCCATGCAGTGTTAGACTTCTGGAGATGAGTTTTCCTGTCACTTGTCCTTGTCGAGAGGTTTGTCTTTTTCAACTGGAATCTTGATCAACCTTGATGGTATCCAAAGTTTTTCTTCTCCTGTGGAAACAAATGCAAAATCCCTACCCCAACATAACACATGTCCTGGCTTCCACACAGGGTTAGTATATCTTTTAAGTATACTGGCTGATTCAGTTCAGCAGTTTTTTCCATAGTCCAGTGTCTTTCTGCAGCTGTTTGTCCTTTTTCATTGGCTTTAAGAAAGTTTAGTGTCAATAAAGCATTATGCAACCTATGTTTGGGGGGTTTTGACTTCTCATCCTGTCTATGGAGCATCTCCTTAAGTGTTCTATTAGATCTCTCAACCACTGCTTATCCTGTAGGTTTGTGTGGTATACCGATGACATGCTTTATGTTATAATATTTGAAAAACTGTTCCATTTTTTGTTGAGACATATGCTGGAGCATTGTCAGTTTTTATTTGTGCAGGTATACCCATAACTGCCACCACCTCTAGCAGGTGTGTAATAACAGAATCAGCTTTTTCAGAGTTGAGAGCAGTAGCCCATTGGAGCCCTGAGAATGTGTCTATAGTATGATGCACATATTTCAAATTTCCAAATTCTGTAAAGTGAAAGACATCCATCTGCCAGACCTCATTTCTCTGAATTCCCTTAGGATTACAGCCTGCTGGCAATGGAGTTTGGTTATAAAATGAACAAGTAGGACAGTTTCTCACTATCTCCTTGGCTTGTTGCCAAGTGATGGAGAAGTCCTTTTTCAAACCTTTGCTATTTACATGATGTTTCTTATGAAATTCTGAGGCTTCTAGCACACTTCCAATTAATAAACAATCAATCTCGTCATTGCCTTGTGCTAGTGGGCCTGGCAGACCCGTATGGGATCTGATATGTGTAATGTATAGAGGATTACTTCTGTTTCTGATTGTTTCCTGTAATTGTAGAAACAGTGAAGTTAATTCTGTATTATCAGGAATGAATTCTGCAGCCTCAATGTGTAACACGACTCTCTCTGCATATTGGGAATCAGTAACTATGTTAAGAGGTTCTGTAAAATCCATAAGCACCATGAGAATTGCATATAATTCTGCCTTCTGTACAGATGTATACAGACTTTGAACTACTTTACTTACCTCACCTGTTTTATAACCTGCCTTATCTGATTTTTTGACATCAGTGTAGAAGGTAAGAACTCCAGAAATGGGAGTTTGTCTTACAATACGTGGAAGAATCCAGACTGTCTTTTTTATTAATTTAATTCTGTCAGTTTTGGGATAATTGGTGCTAATCGCTCCCAAAAAGTCAGTAAGAGCTATTTGCCAATATTCATTATCCTTCCATAAGGAGGAAATTTCTTCATTAGTTAAAGGTACTATAATTTCTGCTGGATCTTTTCCAGTCAGTTGATGAAGTCTTAATTTGCCCTTAAAATCAAATCAGAAATCTTTTCTATATTCTTTAACTTTTTATTGTTTATGTGGCAGGAATATCCATTCCAATATAGTGTCTTCCCTATGCATCAGAATTCCAGAAGGATATTATCTGGATGGCAAGATGACCAGAATAGTCTAAATCAAGGTTTATCCGATCTACATGCGCATCCAATATTCTGTTTTCTACCCATTGTAACTCTTTTTTCTGCCTCAGTGGAATATTCGTGGACTGTTTAGGTCCTTATCACCATTAGGGCCATTTTTAAATGCTTTAAGTCATGTCCTTCTACCCCAATAATTGTCTGTAATTGAGAAATTTCTCCTAGCAACTTCTGAAGACTATTAAGAGTTTGATAACGATCCCTTCTAATTTATACCGTCTGTGGCCTGATTCTTTGTAAGCCTATCTTATAACCTAAATAGTCAATAGAATCACCTCTTTGTATCTTTTCCGGGGCAATCTGTAACCCCCATCTAGGCAGAACTTCCTTCACCATGTCAAACATACATTCCAGAGTTTCCTTATTGGAATCTGATAAAAGAATATCATCCATGTAATGATAAAGGAGGGATTGTGAAAATTTCTTACAAATTATTTCCAAAGGTTGTTGTACAAAGTGTTGATATAAAGTAGGACTATTTAACATCCCTTTTGGAAAAACCTTCCATTGATATCTTCGAACTGGCTGTGAATTATTAAGAGTTGGTTCAGTAAATGCAAATTTTCAGCTGGGCGTTGGTGGCATTCCCTATCACTTTCTTGTAATGGTATAGTGAAAAAGCAGTCTTTCAGATCAATTACTATGATCAGCCATCCTTTAGGTATCAAGGAAGTCAATGGCATTCCAGGCTGTAGAGAGCCCATTGGCTGAATTACCTTATTTATGGCTCTCAGGTCTGTCAACATTCTCCAGTTACCTGACTTCTTTTTGATGACAAATACAGGAGAATTCCAAGGGCTGGTAGATCCCTCTATGTGTCCAGCCTCTAGCTGTTCCTGTACTAACTTTTCTAAAGCCTCTAGCTTCTCAGAGGTCAAACGGCATTGCCCTACCCAGACAAGTTCATCTGTAAGCCATTTTAATGGCAGGGCCTTTGGCTCCTCTGAAGTTCTATCATTTGTATTTAGTTTCTGTACAGCCTGGATGGTTGGTAACTGTTTTCCATAATGTCTTACCAGGTGTTTTCTACTATCTAGAGATTGTACACAATTCATATCTGACAGTGGAGGAATATTAATCTGGGTATTCCATTGCTGTAAGAGATCATGACCCCAGAGATTTATAGCTATATTTGCCACGTATGGTTTTAGTCTCCCTTTCTGTCCTTCCGGTCCAATGCACCGAGTTAACAATCTGTCGAACTCTAGATAGAGTTCCAATTCCTAAAAATTGTACATTTGACTCCCTAAGTGGCCACTTGTGGGGCCAGGATTTTTGTGTAATAATAGTTAAATCAGCACCTGTGTCCAAAATTCCATTAATAACCTTATTATTGATTCTTTTTTGGGGGAGGGGGTTCTAGACAGGGTTTCTCTGTGTAGTTTTGGAGCCTATCCTGGCACTCACTCTGGAGACCAGGCTGGCTTGAACTCACAGAGATCCACCTGCCTCTGCCTCCTGAGTACTGGGATGAAAGGCGTGCGCCACCAACACCCAGCTCTATTATTGATTCTTACTTTGAGATGGTGCCTTTTATCACTGATGGAGATCTGCCAAAATATATGCTTTTTGTCTTGTCCAGTCTTATTTGATTCTTCATCGCTTGACAAACTACCATCTATAGCAGTGTCATCTTTCACAATAGACAAAGAACTATCTATTCGTCCTGTGAGAGATTGTCTTCCACTGCTACTGGAAATGACCGGACCTTTCTCCATGTGGGAGGCCTTCTTGAGGTCCCCTTTGGGTGCCAGCTAATAAGGGAGGATACGTAATCTGTAAAGTTATGATATCCTTAATAGATAAACGCCAGCCAAATGCAAGCCAGAGTGTGCCAGGGATAGCAAGGCAGGGAGACCAGAGAGCAGGGGCTCCCATGTGCCTTGTCTGTCCCTTTAAACCCTATCTCGAGTCATCCTGACCTCACCTTGACCACACCCTTCAGGGCATGGTTAGGCACACCTGTAGCCAGCTTCTAGCAGGTGTGGCTTACACTGTCCCCTACATACATGTCTTCTTCTTTTAAACTTTGGGGTTTTGTTTGTTTGTTTGTCCTGGAACTCACTCTGTAGCCCAGGCTGGCCTTGAACTCTGAGATCTACCTGCCTCTGCCTCTTGAGTGCCAGGATTAAAGGTATGCGCTGCAGCCATAGACTCCACCCCCAGCAGGCTTTTTTTAAACTTTGAAAAAACATTAACTTGTCCATTTGCTATGGAGGCATCTGTGCAGGTCTTGAGGTCAGAGAAATGGCTGCAAGAAATGGTTCTCTCCTTCACCATGTGGTGCCTGGGGAGTGACCTCAAGTCCTCAGGCTTGGCAGTAAGCAGCTTTAGCAGCTAAGCCATCTCTTAGGCCTTGAGGTATAACTCAGAAGGATTTTATTCTACCACACATGAAATTCTTATTTCAGTATGAACTGAAGTTCCCAATTAAAAAAAAAAAAAAAAGCCTATGTTAAAGATTCTACAAGCCTGATGGCCTGGTCAGAACTTCCTAGTTGTAAGGGGTTGGAATATTGCAGATCTAGAAGCAAATTATTTGGGGCTATCTTTAGTCTTTTAGTCTTCTTCATAGCCGCTTATCACCTTTGTGTCCCACCTAACATCCTTGTTGAGATCTGGTAAAATTTTTCAAAATTTAATAAGTTAGGTTCTCTCTACCTGAAGATGAGAATGTCATCATCAGATAGCATCTGAGATTTCTCCACTTTGCTAAAACCTGCCTGCCTGGTCTTAAAAAAATAAAACAAACAAACCCCAACAACAAAACAAAACAAAACCTTCATGAGGACTAACTGGCCAGATAGCTCAGTGGACAGAAGGCCCGTGTCACCAAGACCTGAATTCCATGCCTGGAATGCTCTTAGGTGGAAGGAGAAAACCAGTTTCTTCAGGTTGTCCTCCAATCTCCACACGTTTTACACACACACACACACACACACACACACACACACACACACACACAGGCACACTCATATTCATGCACATACATAAACAACTGTTTGGCTTTTTTCACATAAATTTTTTTAAAAAAAGATTAAAAAGTGCTGGGATTACAGGCGTGTGCCACCACCGCCGATTTTTTCTTAATAAAGATTAATTATGCCAGGTGGTGTTCATGCAAGCTTTAATACCAGCAGTCGGGAAGCAGTAGTAGGTGGATCTTTCTGTGATCAGCCTGGTGTACAAGAGCTGTTTCCAAGAGTGCTTCCAAAGCAACAGAGAATCCCTGCCTCAAAAACCAAAACCAAAAAATAGATTACTTATATTAACACTTTATGAGGTTCCTTAAAAGATATGCTCAGTAAACTAAAAGGGATAATTAAGACTTCCAGAGATAGATTAAATAATAGATCATTAACTTTATATTTTTCAAATGTTCTGAAAAGGAAACAACATTATTGGGAGATATTAGATAAAAAAAGAAACTGCTAAATCAAAGCAACCTATATTCTTTAGAGATACCTTGAGCTCAGAATAAAAACCAACATATGTGTTACATCAAGGAGGAGGTTTTGCTTTTGTTTTCATGAGAGGGTGGGGGGAACCCAGTTACCATCAAAAATGATAAAGATTATTATATTCAAACAATAAAAGATTTCTTAAAACTTTAGTTCATCAAACAATATTGCCATTGAATCTAAACTAATTCATGGGACTAACAGATTTTTTTCATTGGATTAAATATAACTTGCCCAAACTAGAAATCTGCAAAGGTATGTTGAAGAAGGTTTTGTTTTGTCTTTCAAAAACATAATGTTCTCCAACGAAGGAATGTAAAGACCACTGGTGTCGTGGGGTTCTAGTACTGTGTCTGCTAGTCAAGAATATGTGTGTCACTGGGTTCTCCTTTTCGGGGACAGTTTTGGGTGTAGTAGTGGTACTGACTAAGATATTTTTACATGTCTAAAAGACATTTATTAACTATGTTCATTACAATCAGGATTCTGATTCACATATATGTTTGACCATTAATACCAAAAATATAGTAGAATGCCTTGGAATTTATGATGGTATGGATTATCTTTAGGCACAAGAAAAAGCAGGAAAAATAAAAGTTTAACATGTACAAGTCATTGGAAGCAAAGTTGTTAAAACAGGCTTCTCAAAAAATATAACTAGTGTTAAAAATTTCCTCACTAGCCTCTCTGTCCAATTTGAGGATAATCCACAATGTGTTAACTATTCCCAAATTGTGTGAAATTAAAGCTGAATACTTCATGTAATTTATCATAGGGCCTTAGGTGTGCCCCAGCAAAAATTTCATAGTCTAATAAATTCTGGTGTGAAAACGAAAAAAAAAAAAAGATTAAAAATAGGATTCCTTTAAAAAAAAAAAAAAACAAGAAATTATTTCTACATAAAACCGACTGTTCTTGGAGACCTGAACTTGTACTCCCAAGCCCTGTCCACTCATACTTAGCTCAAGAATAAATTATCTTTTTATTTCCTTTGAGATGCTGCCAGAGATGGCTGTCTTCAGCCTTTGGGAAAGTTCTATCACAATAAATAGTGTCACACTCGCTGTTGGCATCCCCAGACCATACACACATCTCTCTAGTCCACACTGCCATTCCTAGCTGTGTTGGTAACCCCGGACAGAGCACATTGCCAGGTCATGCTCTTTGGCTCCTGAACATCCCAATGCTTTCTGCATGGAAGACACAAAGATATTTTAACTGAAGGAAGTTAGAATAAGAACTTTAAGGTGTAGAGCATTGGGCAATCTTGTAAAGAGACCCTTGGACTCATTGCAAACCCCGACCCCAACTCATGGTTTAATACGGCTAAAATTAAAAAGTTCCAGAGGCGGGAGAGATGGCTCAGTGGTGAAGAGCCCAGGCTGCTCTTACAGAGGACTGAGTTTAGTTCCAGCACCCATGTCTGTCAACACACTGCCCTCTGTCACTCCAACTGCAGGTGGGAAGGATTGACCCCCTCTTCTGGCCAGCATGGGCATCCTCGTCCCCACTCTCAACACACATATACATACATATAAATAAAATAAAATAAAATAAATCTATACTTAAAAGTTTCCCTGACACCCCATGACCACTACACACAACCAAACAACAGAAACCTCTTCAAGATTTTTTCTGTTCCTAAGGGCTTATTCACCAAACTCCATCCCCCTCTCAGTTTAATAGCCATCCCTGGCCAGAGCTCTGCTGCCTCGTGTGACCATATGTGGCATTGCAAAACCCCTCCTCATGAGAACCAAAGGTTCTAAGTCAGTTTGCCATGGTATCAGTTTGTTGTTGTTTTTGGTTTTGGCTTGTTTTTCTGAGACAGCAGGGTCACATGCAGAACCAAAAGAAATGCCAATAAAACCCCTGCTGGAGCTGGGCAGGGGTGGCACATGCCTTTGCTCCTAGCACTTAAGAGGCGGAGGCATGCAGATCTCTGTGAGTTGAGGCCAACCTGGTCTCCAGAGTGAGTTCCAGGGCAGCCAGGACTGTTTCACAAAGAAACTCTGTCTTGAAAAACAAAACAAAACAAAACAAAACAAAACAAATCAACCAACCAACAAACAAAAAAATCCAGCTGGCCCCTCTCCTGCAGGCCTGCCACCCAGGAAATGTCACCAGCTCACTGGCAGGGTTAGAAAGGGACTCCTGGCCCGTGGTGGTACTGTGTGCATGGTATTCCAGCCCAAACTCTTAGTCTCTCTCTGGCATTGGGCTCTGGCTTATTTATGGAACCACCCTTTGAAGTCTGGGGTGCGGGATGTCTACACATGCCAAACCAACCTCCTTTCAACCAGTCCAGCTCCCTAGTATTCCCTTCCAAGCCAGGAACCTGTCCTTAGGAAAACTCTGGTTTCAGAAAGGCATCCCAGACAGAGAAAAGCCACAGTTTTCTCCTTCCTGGTAAACAACTCCTGACCAAAGAAACAGCTCCTTGCTTTGCAGCAGAAGGGGCTGCATAGTAACTGAAGGAAATAGGAGGCCCCAAGGCCCCTTCCCTTGGAAACAGACAATTGGGGGAATAAGGCAAGACTGAACCAAAGGGTGTAATGTCAGATCCCAAAGCTGCACCCTGGGGGGCCTGGGTGGGCAGTTTCCATGTAGTCCAGCATCTTGAGTTTAATTTTAATATACCATGGTAGCTCACCCTGGGGACGAATGGACTTGGCCAGAGACTTGAAACCAGCCAGCTGGGACACAGAAAGAGGAATGTCCTGGTGGGGCAGACAGTTCTGTGGCCCTTGGAGGTCTCTGGTGACCAGTGAAGGCTCACTCTTCACTGGTGTGTCATCCTTGAGAGGTGATTGTTGCCACCATCCTGGGCTGGAAGGGACACTTTGCTCTGATGGGTGATGTGGCCACTGTGTGTGTCCTCCCAGGGTCTCCCGAAAAAGCACCTGATCACCCACCACCAGGAGCCCTCGTACCGTTATCTGATCAGCACCTATGATGACCACTACAACCGGCACAATTATAACCCGGGTGTGCCCGCCCTGCGTACCTGGAATGGACAGAAATTGCTTTGGCTGCCAGAGAAGACTGACTTTCCTCTTCCTGGTACTTTTATAATTGGAGATTTTCCCTGTGTGGCTCTATAAGGGAACTGCAAATGCACAGGGCTGAGATGTGCTCCCATCACAAAGACCTACAGGAATGGTGGGGTGAGGTCACAGGAAAATGAGCCCTACTTGTTGTTCGGGACTAGGACTGCACCTGCCTTCTTCCCTTGACATCAGGGATAACCCTGTAATGACAGCCTCACCTGTATGCTAGGACCAGAGGTGGCTGGAAGGAACACATTCTCTACTCCTACGCCAGGCATTCCCTCTAGGCACAATGACTCAATCTTCCTTGGGGCTCCTGGGGCACATAGTCGGGACAAGCACAGAATGCTTCTGCCCTCAGGGAATTGATGATCCAAGAAAGACACAGACTTATTAATAAATTAGGTGGAGTAAAAAATTAATAAATTAGGGTGGAGTAAAAAAATAATAAATTAGGGGTGTGTATTGTACAAAAAAATAAAACAGGTAATGGGCAGAATAGTTTAGAACTTTGTTTGTTTGTTTAGTTTTTTGAGACAGAGTTTGTCTGTTGCCCTGACTGTCCTAGAACTAGCTTTCTAGACTAGACCAGGCTGGCCTCAAATTCACAGAGATCGGCCTGCCTCTGCCTCCTGAGTACTGGGATTAAAGGCGTGTGCCACCACTGACTGGCTTTGAGGATTTTTTTTTTTTATGTCCTCTCTGGCCTCTACTCACACAGGCAGCCTTTTGTTGTTGCTGTTTGCTTGTTTGTTTTTATGTATACAATGCTCTGCCTGCATGCCTGCAGGCCAGAAGAGGGCACAGATCTCATTATAGATGGTTGTGAGCCTCCACATGGTTTCTGGGAATTGAACTCAGGACCTTGGGGAGAGTAGCAGCCAGTGCTGCTCTGGGCCATCTCTCCAGCTCACAGCCTTGGCTCTTGACAGCCTGGAAAATGTGGCAGCCGTGTGAGACATTTGTGCCTCCTGTTTGCTGGTCCTTGGGCCTTACCCCGGCAGCTCCTAGAAGTGGTGTCTCTATTAGCATGACAGTGCCAGGGTAGGCAGCTGCTGTGGCATTCCAGAACCAGATGGGTATATTGCTCTGGTGGCTGATGGGACTACCGTGTGTTCTCATAAGCACTATGTATAAGACGCCTGGAAGCCCCGTGTCACCTCAACCTGGTTTCTCTTGCAGCGCCCCCCACAAACTATGGACTGTTAGAGCAATTGAAGCAGAAGTGGCTTGTGTCCAAGACTGGCTTGAGAGAAAGCATTTATACTACTTCCTACCCCAGGCTGCCGGCGTGCACTATGTCCAGGAGGGAGCATGCCATCCGGGTCCCTCTCCCTCGACTGCAACCCATCCCACGGTCGTGAGAACAACCACTGCATTTGCAGTCCAGCCAGGGCCAGCAAGAGAGACCCACAACCTCATCGGACTTGTCAGAGAGCAAGCATCTGCAGATGTAGCCCAAGAAATAATTATAGACTGTTGTTGTTGTTGTTGTTGGTGTGTGTGTGTGTGTGTGTGTGTGTGTGTGTGTGTATGTGTGTGTGTGGTGGGGAGTATCTTGGAATTATGATCTGTATTTTATGGTACCTTTTCTCTAAACTCATTGTTTTTGTTCCCACCCCATAATTAAAGCTCCTTTACACAACTGCAAAACTACAAAGCCCAGTGTGTACAGAGGCCAAGCTGACACTGTAGTAGGAGAAAAGTGGAAGAGTCCTTAGCCCATTGCGTTTCTGGTCACTGTGACCAAGTATCTGACAGACAATAACTTAAGAGAAGAAGGCTTTGTTCTGGCTCACAGTTCCAGGGGTACAGCCAGCCCATCATGCTAGGACAAGGCATGGTGACAGAAGCAGGAGGCAGCTGGTCCCCTTGGAGACTGAGTCATGAGTCAAGAATCAGGTGGCTTCAGTCGTTCACCTCTTTTTGTCTCAGGATCCCAGTCCATGAAATGATGCCACCTAAGGTTAACTCAACCTAGCTCATCACCCTCAGGCATGCCCCAAGACTTGTCTCGTATGTGAGTCTACAGCTAGTTAAGATGACAATCGATATTCACTACTGCAAAGGCCTTGAAAAGTTTACCTATTTAGCCAGGCATTGGTGGTGTGCACCTTTAATCCCAGCACTCGGGAGGCAGAGGCAGGTGGATCTCTGTGAGTTCGAGGCCAACCTGGCCTCCAGAGTGAGTGCCAGGATAGGCTCCAAAGCTACACAGAGAAACCCTGTCTCAAAAAACAAAAAAAAAAACAAAAAAAAAAAAAACAAAAAAAAAAGTTTACCTATTTATTTGTGTTTGTGCCTGCTCACACATGGAGGTCAGAGGACAACTTTTGGGTTGGAGAAGTGTGCTGATGCAAAGGGACAGTCATTGGACATTGTCCTCTGCCTCGGGGTTCTCAGAAGAGGGCTTTAAGGAGATTGGAAAACATCCTGGGGTTGGAGAGATGGCTCAGTGGATAAGAGCATTGGCTGCTCTTCCAGAGGATCAAGGTTCAATTCCCAGCACCCACATGGCAGCTCGGAACTGTCTGACTCCAGTTCCAGGAGATCTGACACCCTTGCCCAGACATACATGCAAACAAAACACCAAGGCACATAGACATCTCCATTTGTCCATCCATCAATTTACTCATCTCTTTATAAAAACAGATTTTTCTCCAACTCTATATCCATTCATGCATACATACATCTCTCTGTCCATCCATCCATCCATCCATCCATCCATCCATCCATCCATCCCAGCAATGTCAGTGCAACTGGCTTCGCTAGATTAGCTAATGTGGTCTCCCACCCAAACAAACAGCAACTATTTATCTGTTTTGCAGAAAAATAATGAATAGAAAATTGTTCTTAGATTTTTGCAACAGAAAGCAAAATAGTTGAGCTCAGCATCTGTTGAGGATTGAGCATGACATCTGCCTGGGAGACTGAGTCTCTCACCGTCTAACCATCACATTCCACGGTTCAGAATCATCGGGGCCTTATCTGTTTCACAGGTGAGGAGGAAATGCACACATTGAGATTCACTGAAAGGCAATAGGGTTACACAGTTGGTGAAGCCCAGCACCAGACACTGAACCCAGACAAGATGCCGCAGTGTACTTGTCCCTTGTGCCTCTCCACAAGATCCCTGGGGTCCTCTCCATGCTTGGCTCACAGGCCTGTGTGTGTCTGTGATTTTATACTGCAGGCGAATAATTTGACTCAAAAGTCCAGAGCCTGACTTTGTGTCATCCCTTACATAGGATACCGGCCAGCCACCAGCCATCTGCTCCAAGGTAACCTCTGTACCTACTCGGACTCCTTCCTTATTTTTCCAAGTATCCAAAAGTTAGACACTGACACATGCTAATGGCTTGATAAATGTCTGTTGAATGACATCCACAATGGAGAGATCTGATCCAGCTAGGTAGGGCCAAGGAAGATTTCCCTGGGGAAAGATGTTTAGGTCAAAGTGATAAAGCTGAGGGGATGGGCGGGGGGATGAGGGGGGAGGATGACTCAGATCACAAGAGCAAGCAGAACACTGGCTGGGCGTTGTGGCCTTTAATCCCAGCAGAGGCAGGCGGATCGCTGTGAGTTCCAGGCCAGCCTAGTCGACAGAGCGCGTTCCAGGACAACCTCCAAAGCTACAGAGAAACCCTGTCTCAAAAATAAATAAATAAATAAATAAATAAATAAATAAATAAATAAATAGAACACTCTATCAGAGTCAGTTGCTTGGCAGCTATGGAAAGTTCAGCATTATCAATTTGCTATAGCTGCTGTAACAAACCACCACCCACCACCCCCAATGCCTTAAAGGGGTGTGCACCTATGTTCTTGTGGTTCTGGAGACGGGAAGCACTTCCAGAAAACAAGGGGTCTAGAGGGTTACATTTCTTCTGCAGGTTTTCAGAATGAATTCTTCCCTTGTGTGTCTCCCCCTAACCCCAGGCCAGGGACACCTATACCCAGAATTCACAAGTTCACAGTCCTCTTTCTTCTGGGGGAGAGAGAATTGACCTTAGCTTCTGGAGACTTTGGTTGCCTAACAAATATATGTGCAGTGCCTTCGGGCTTCTGTTGCTGTGGTATTTCATCATGGAAGGCAGTCAGAACACAAACGCAAACAGGACAGGAACTGGGAGGCGGAGCTGATGCAGAGGCCACGGAGACATGCTGCTTACCTGTTTGTTCCTCATAGCTTGCTCAGCCTGTTTTTTGTTTTTTGTTTTTTGTTTTTTTTTTTTAGAACCTAAAACCACAAGCCCAGGCACGAGATTACCCACAATGTGCTGGGCCCTCCACCAGCAATCACTAATTAAGAAAATGCCCTACAGGTTTGCCTGCAGCCTGATCTTCTGAAGGTATTTTCTTCTATGTACCCCTGACTGTCCTGGAACCCTTAGACCAGGCTGGCTTCAAACTCAGAGATTCACTTGCCTCTGCCTCTCTGAGTGCTGATATTAAAGGTATGCACCACTGCTGCCTGGCTGCAGGTTTTATTTTGTTTTGCTTTGTTTTGCTTTTTGAGACAGGGTTTCTCTGTGTAACTGTTGGACCCAAAAGTGAAGTCCAACAGAGCAAGGCATGGTGACAGAAGCAGGAGGCAGCTGGTCCCCTTGGAGACTGAGTCATGAGTCAAGAATCAGGTTTGGAGGCTGTCCTGGAACTCGCTCTGTGGACTAGGCTGGCCTCAAACTCACAGAGATTTTATTCCAACGCATTGCATCGAGCTTGTGTCCTGTGAGTGACTCTGTGGGGTGTGTCTCCCAGAGTTGGACTTCACTTTTGGGTCCAACATAACAACCCTAGCTGTTCTAGAACTAGCACTGTAGACCAGGTTGGCCTCAAACTCACAGAGATCCACCATCCTCAGCGTCTCAAGTGCTGGGATTAAAGGTGTGCGCCAACACCACCAGGCCTACCTTCTTTTTTTCTTTTTTCAGGCCTACCTTCTTAATTGGGGCTCCTTTTGATGACTTCAGCCTAGTTGACAGAAAACTGGCCAACACAATACATTTTAAGAAAAGTCAGGGATTAATCTGACTTGATGTAAGGCACATGCAGGAGGCAGGAGGCAGGAGGATCGCTATGAGTATACCCAGACGTACATAGTAAGTACCTGGCCAGCTGGAGCTGTGTAGTAAAACCCTGTCTCAAATGGCCTGAGATCTGGTTGACCAAGATGGGATTTTCTCTCATTCTCCTCCAGGGAGGCACTTTTTTTTCTACTCCCAGGCTCTATTTTGGCCAGCATCAGAATGCCCTGGGGTGGGGGGTGGGGTGTTGGGTGTGTGTGTCTGTCACTGGCTCACTGCTAAATCTCTGGATCTGTAGGATAAAGGTGAGTCACTGCTGTTCTAACAAATCTTCCAGAGGCTGCCACTGCGTCACCACTTCTGAATCACTCTTAGAGGCCAGGCTTTCCTCTGTTTATGTGGTGATATATTGTTTATGATTTAACAAAGCTTGCCTGGGGGTCAGAATGCAAAGCCAGCCACACTAGTTAGCTATAGACGCTGGGCAGTGGTGGCCACACACCTTTAATCCCAGGACTCAGGAGACGGAGGCAGATGGTGAGGACAGGATTGCCCCAGCCTGGGTAGAGGGGGATTGGCTGCTTTGCTTTCTCTGATCTTCAGCTTGAACCCCAATATCTGCCTCTGGGTTTTTATTATTCCAGCTACATGTTTATATAAATGATAATTTCTGTCTCTTACACAGTGAAAAAAGTAAGGGCTAAAGATGGAGCACAGCATAGAGTGCTTGGTCAGCACACCTGGAAGCTCTGGGTTCCATTCCCAGCACGATATAAATTGACAGAGGTATACAAGGCGGTCCTAGTGCTCAGCTTCGGGAAGCAGGAGACTCAGAAGTTCAAGGTCTTCTTTGTCTGCACAGTGAGTTTGAGGCCAGCCTGGGCTACATGATGTTATTATGGGTAGCTCACCACAGATGACCACTGAGACAAAGTTTATAGCCAAGTTTTTAGAGGCAGAAACTGCAGCCTGACATCTTGCTTGGACTTCTTGCTCTGCAGCTACAGGGTGGGTGGGGCTTTGTAGACGTCAGCAGTTTAATAATCTGTTAGCTGGGGCGGGGGCAGTGGGGAGCTGGGTCAGCACAAACAGGCAGTTTAACAGAAGCTGAAACAAGTTAGCTAGGACATCCTAACCTTTGGTTCCCAGAACAGAGCTGGATAATTTTCCATGGAATTCTCCATCAAGAAAATGAAATTCTGGCTAAACTTGAAATGGCCTCACAAAAAATACAAGATGGAGAAACCTTTGTATTGTCTTGCCCTGTCACAATGAGGAAAAAAAAATCACACACACACACACACACACACACACACACACACACACACACTAAACTAGATATCCTCAGCTGTTAACAGGAGACCATAATTCTACAGTATTACCACTGAATCTGTGTCTTCATTTATTCAATGGGTATAGCCGTAATTTCTAACTCAGATAAAAATACTGAGCCTGCCGGGTGTTGGTGGCACACATCTTTAATCCCAGCACTCGGGAGGCAGAGGCAGGCAGATCTCTGTGAGTTCGAGGCCAGCCTGGTCTCCGAGCAGGTGCCAAGATAGGCTCCAAAGCTACACAGAGAAACCCTGTCCCGAAAAACCAAAATAAATAAATAAAAAATAAAATACTGAGCCTGTGGTGGTTAATATCAAAGGGGAAAAATTAAAATCTAAAACTTAGACTCCAAAGCCTATATAGGAAAAAGAAAATTTTTCAGATCTCTCTGAGTTCCCCAAAAGGCAAAAAGGCAGCCCCCAACAGATAAGGCTAAACAAAGAACTGGGTACAGAGGCCTGGGAATAGATAACACCCCCCAGCTGTGTCAACATTTCTCTGTCCTAAAGAAGATCAGATGGTTGTCAACTCAATCCCTGCTTAGGAGATAATTAACAAACTTCTTTCTTTTTTTTTTATTTTTATTTTTTGAGATAGGGTTTCTCTGTCTAGCTTTAGAGCCTATTCTGGCACTGGCTCTGTAGACCAGGCTGGTCTCGAACTCACAGAGATCCGCCAGCAAACTTATTTCTGAGAAATCAAAAATTAAAATTAAAAAAAGTTTAAAAACTTAGGCCCTGAAAAAGGAACTTCTAAAACTGGGAATGCTGTGGCTGGTGCCTGAGCCCTGCTCTCAGAGAAGGGGAGGTGACCCTCCACCACTTAGGTCAGCATTCCTGTCTGCTAATTGCTGGCCTTAAGGTTGTAAATATCCCCAGCCCAGGGGATAACTGACAGACCCCATGATTCTGTAACTCTATGGCCTGTCTTATTTTACTCAAATGTATCTGGCTTAAAATATATTACTGCTTTACTCTGTACTTTGTATGACCTTAAGTAACCATGAAAACTCTGAAATTTGTGGCCTTCAACCTTATGGTCTGCCCCTTTAAAAGCTTCTCTTTTTGGCTGGTTGGTATCTCATTTCCCCAGCCATGGAGTGAGATCCAAGCTGCCAGCTTGAACAATAAAAAGAAACCTTTTGCTTTTGCATCAGTGTCAACTCCTTGGGTTAGTCTCTGGACTCCAAGAACCTGGCACAATTTCCTCTACAGCTTCCTGCTTAATCGCACCCTTCCTAAACATAGTTATTTTCTCCTATGTAACCATAAAAACTTTGTAATCTCAAGACATCCAGTCTTTTGAACTTTCCTTTTTAAAAACACCCTCAGCCAAAAAGCAGCACCTTTGTTTTTGCATTCGGTGAGTCGTCTCCTTGTGGACTTTTGGGGTTCCAAGATCTGGGCATAACAATATCAAATTGTCATCTTGACAGGATTTAGAGTCACCTAGAGACAATTTTGTGAGCATGACTGAAGTAGTTCTTTTTTGTTGTTGTTGGTTTGTCTTTTTTTTTTTTTTTTTTTTTTTTCTGAGACAGGGTTTCTCTGTATTGCTTTGGAGTCTGTCCAGAAACTCACTCTGTAGACCAGGCTGGCCTGGAACTCACAGAGATCTACCTGCCTCTGCCTCCCGAGTGCTGGGATTAAAGGCTTTAGCTGAGGCAAGATGAAGGAACCTTTGCTGATACAGTTCCCTCTGCCAGGGTATAGTGTTATCTTGGCTATAGAGCCCAGCACTAGAAATTTCCTTGAGAATCGGCTGTAGGCGGTGGGAGGGAGAACTCTGGCATCTGCCTGTATTCCCACCCTCAGTGGCCCGCTTGACACCAGTTTACAGGCTACCTGGTTTTTACTTAACTTCTCTGTGCCTAGCATTTTTGTTTGTTTGTTTGTTATTTTCGAGACAGGGTTTCTCTGTGGCTTTGGAGGCTGCCCAGGAACTAGCTCTTGTAGACCAGGCTGGCCTTGAACTCACAGAGATCCATCTGCCTCTGCTGTGATTAAAGGCGTGCATCACCAACGCCCACATTAACACTAGAAAACAGGTGTGAGAATAGTTCAGAGGTAAACCAAGCTTGGTGGAACATACCTGTCATCCCAGCACTCAGAGGCAAGAGGACCAGGAGTCAGTCCAATCCTTGGTTACATTGCTAGTTTGAGGCCGGGTGGGTTACAACAGACCATCTCAACCAAAACAAACAAAAACTACTAAAAATGGTAGAAAAAAATCACAACCAAACTCAGCCTCACCTCCGCCTCTGTGATTGTTTTGTTCTTGGATAGTGTGTGTGGCTGGTGGTGAACTTAGGTGTACTGCTGCTAGGGCATAAATTCTGAGGCAAGAGGTGGTCAGCCCGGAAGGTCACAGATTTGTCATGTCCCCCACAACTCAGTTTTGTCATCTCGGTGAAGGAGGTGTCCCAGAAGCCCCTAAAACATAGGCTGGAAGCCTGACCTCAGTGATTTCTAATGCCACCTGCCTTCTGGGCTTTGGCTTCACCTAGACTGGAACTTCCAGGGTCCCTACTCAGGCAAAGCTTGGGAGTATGTGCTATAGGAACCAATTCTCCCCCTCCATTGGGGAAGGATTTTCTTGCCCTTTGCCCATTCTGGGAATCCTCCCACCGGGGAGAAGGCTTTATCCCTTTTTGTGTACAAAACATTAGTCAAGTTGCTCCCCCAAGGGCCCCCCCCAGTGCTGCCCAGGGCCACTCAAGTGCAAGTCAGGCTCCCTTGGAAGCAATATAACTCCGGTAGAGCGCCTTCCTAGCAAGAACAAGGCTGTGGGTGCAGAAAGCTTGGGCTCACAGAGAAGCACTGGGGAAACCAGGGATGTTAAAGAGGCAGGGCTCTGTCTCTCCAAAGTGAAAGAAGAATAACCTGTTTTCTGCCCAGAAGGCTTGGAGCAGCGGTGGGGGTGAGGGGTGAATAGCCTGGTGACCTGTGCTCTGTGTGTCTGGCGAGACCACACCAGATCCTCCCCAGACCCCTAAGATGTCACCTGTACTATACAAAGAGTTTTCATGTAGTCATGTCGTAAGCTTTATTGTGTACACATGATTGTCTTAACACTAGGAAACATTTTCCAAATTGTTCTCTGCTTAAATATGCCTAAAACAAACAAACAGCAACAACAAAAAACCACAATACCCCCCAAACTACTGGTGTCAAAGTTTGAACCAGACTGAGTCCTGTTGAACTGGACTTTCTTCTTGCCTGTCTGGGATCCCGCTAGATCCACGGTGTTTGCAGAAACGCCACGCCCCTCACCCCCAACACACGTGGATTCAATTTCCAGCCTGGTGTAAACCTGGCAGAGGCACACACTTGCAAAACCAACAATAAGATGCAAGCAGAAGAATCTGGAGTGAAGGCCACTAGTGAGTTTGAAGTCAGCCTGGGCTGTATGAGACCCTACCTCAAAATAAAAGTTAAAAAGTAAAACTGCCTTTCCTGCACAAACCCAGTAACACAACACCCAGGACCTGAAGCCTGTCTGACTCCACAGTTCCTCTCCGCAGGCAGGCCTTAGATTGCTTCAGAGGATTGGTTACATCTGGACACTTTAAAACATTTGTGTCATTGAATTGACCCCTAAGCTTGGGAAGCCCTCGGGCTAGAGACTGTAGCCAGCAGACTTATTCCTATGGAATGAGGGGGGGTGGGGGGTGGGGAAAGGGGAGGGGCCAGGAAGGAGGAGGGGAGGAGGAGGCTAGACCCAGGCTCGATCTTTCCTGGTCGAGGAAGTACAGCACAATGGCGGCTTTTATGTTTCAGTAGAACCCTGGCTTCGAGTTCAGCGGAGACTTTATTGCAGGTAATTATGACCGTCCCAGAGCAACCACGACTCTCCCGAGTAGAGCAGGTGTCAGGGAAAAGAGTCCCAATCTCTCTGGAAGATCCAGAATGGTCTGGGGGTAGTTTGAGGATAGGTGTGCATCCTGAGAAATGGGTCACAGACCTCAGGCAAACCTCACCGAAGGCATTTACGCAAACCGAAAGAATTGATGTACCGCTGGGTGGTGGCGGCGGCGCACGGCTTTAATCCCAGCACTCGGTAGACAGAGACAGGCTGATCTCTGGTGAGTTAGGCCTGAGCGAGTTCCGAGTTCCGGGACAGCCGCTAAAACCACACAGAGAAACCCTGTTTTGAACCGCCCCCCCCTCCCCAAAAAAAAGTAGCCAGCAGGCCTCTGGCTGGCCGAAGATCTGCCTGCCTCTGTTGAGATTAAAGGTATTTTGCCTAGCACCTCCACGCTTCTTTTTTTTTTTTTTTAATTTTTAAATTTTTAGTCATTTATTGTTTTTGAGACAAGGTCTCTTGTATCTCTGGCTGTCTTGGGACTCAGTTCAAACTAATAGAAATCCTTCTGCCTGCTGAGTGCTGGGGTTAAGCTTGCATATTTTCCTGTTGCAACCAATGTAGTCTGCATGAGGCACGGTCTGTTTTGTTTGTTTGTTTCGAGACAGGTTTCCCTGTGGCTTTTGGAGGCTGTCCTGGAACTAGGTCTTGTAGACCAGGCTGGCCTCAAACTCAAAGAGAGCCCCCTGCCTCTGCCTCCCAAGTGCTGGGTTTGAAGGGGTGAGCCACCAAGGCCCAGCTACACTTACCTTTTTTAAAGCTTTATTTTTTATTTCATGTATCTAGTGTCTTGCCTGCAGGCATCCTGGGACTGCCTGGTGCTCCAAGAGGACAGAGGAGGGCAGCAGAACCTCTGGAGTTCTTGTTTGCTTTTGTTTTGTTTTGTTTTGAAGCAGGTTCTCACTATCCAAACTTATCTGGAACTTACACTCATACTGTGAAGCCTAGAATTAGAGGTGCAGGGTGCTACATCTGGCAACTTTTGTGTAAAGGAGGAATGTGCTCTAAAATCATGATAACAGAGCCTGGGAGGAGGCTCAGTCTGTACAGCATTTGCCTGGCATGCGCAGCTCTAGGTTTGACCCTCAGCACCACATAAAACGGTGCATGGTAGCACACGCCTGTAGTTTTAACAGTAGTTTTAACAATCCGTGGGTAGAGGCAGGAGGATCAGAAGCAAGTTTGAGGCCAGCCGCCTGGAAGTGACCTCATCTTAAAATAAAAATAATATAAAGAAAATCTTTTTTTTTGTTTTTGTTTGTTTTTTTCCAGACAGGGTTTCTCTGGCTTTGGAGGCTGTCCTGGAACTCGCTCTTGTAGACCAGGCTGGTCTCGAACTCACAGAGATCCGCCTGCCTCTGCCTCCCGAGTTCGGGGATTAAAGGCATGAGCCACCAATGTCCGGCATAAGAAAGTCTTTTAAAGAGCCATATTTAGTGGTCCACACCTTTAATCTCAGCACTCAGAAGGAGGAAGCATGCCAATTCCATAAGTTGGGGACCAGCCTGATGGGCAGAGAGAGCCCCAGGCCAAGGCTACATAAAGGGACCTAAACGAACAAACTAAAAGGGGCACGTGATGAGAAAAAGAGGCACAGACACTTCAGGTCTCAGAAATGTGACTGAGCTCCTGGCCTGAGTTGTGAAGTGACGGAACGCCTCTTTCCTCCCCAGCCCTGACTGGAGATGATGAGATGGGAAGTTGTTTCATGGTGTCTTAGGGGGAGCATTAACCCTCTGCCTTCACAGATCCTGGTCTCTGCAGAAACTGACACGTGGAGAGGACCTGCCTTTGCTCGTTGAAAGGTGGTACCACTATTTAGATTATCCTGGTGACATCACCAGACAGCTTGGAAACTCTCTGGTAAGTTTCGGAGTTATTGAGATGTCCTGCTCACTGCCAGGACTTTGGGGTTCCTGGGGGTCCTTACTGGGAAACTCCTGGCTCAGTTGGTACAGTACTTGCCTAGCATATACAGGCCCTGCGTTTGATCCCCAGTGCGACATAAAACTGTGTGCATGGTGGCACAGGCCTGTAATTTTAGCAGTTGGGAGATAGAGTCAGGAGGATGATAAGTTCAAGGTCATCCTTGGATACATGGTGAGTTTGAGGACAACCTGGAACCTAAGAGAAGTTATCTAATAATAATAATAATAGTAATAATAAGCCGGGCGGTGGTGGCGCACGCCTTTAGTCCCGAAATCAGGAGGCAGAGGCAGGAGGATCTCTGTGAATTCGAGACCAGCCTGGTCTACAAGAGCTAGTTCCAGAATAGCCTCCAAAGCCACAGAGAAACCCTGTCTTGAAAAACAACAACAAAAGTAATAATAATAATAATGAATTTTAAAAAGTGTTTTTGAAGAGCCAGGTGAAGTGGTCTATACCTTTACTCCCAGCCCTCAGGAGGCAGAGCTGGCACAGGGCTTCAGGTGATTTCACATGGGGATTTTATCTTTCTTGCTTTCCCATCCTCTCCATCATTGTTGTTCAACAGACTGAATTATTGCCTTTTCTGGTTTTGTTCCAAGTTTACAGGTTTTCTAGCCTGTGGTTTGAAAGAACTCTGGGAGGCTGGTACCTACCTTTAAGCCTAGCTCTGGGAGACAGAGGCAGAGAGACATGTCTTTATGAGTTCAAATCCAGATAGGACTTCTGACTGAGATTCTGTCTCAAAACAAAGAAACAAACAAAAATCTTTAAAAAAGAATTCCTTCTAAGAAATGTACAGTTTTTTGTTTGTTTCCTTTGGACCTGGTTCCTAATTAACAATACATTCTGAGCTGGTCATAGTGGCACACACCTTTGATCCCTTCACTTATGAGGCAGAGGCAGGTGGATCTCTGAGTCTAAAGCCAGCCTAATCCACATAGTGAGTTCCAGGACAGCCAAGGCTGGAACCCTGTCTCAAAACAAGCAAACAAAGAAATAATAAGTTCCAGGTAATGTAATTATTTGTCTGTTAGTATGTAAAATAGTGAGGAAAACCTTAATTTGACCTTGAAATTCCTAAATATATTTTCGAAGGAAACCCCTGTTAATTTCAGAATTGGGGTTTCTAAGCCAGGCAGGGTTGGAGCACACCTTTAATTCCAGTACTCAGAGGCAGGTGGATTTCTCTAAGTTCGAGGACTACCTTGTTTACAGATCGAGTTCCAGGACAGCCAGGACTACACAGTGAAACCCTGTCTTAAAAAACCAAAACCAAACAAAAAAAAAAACCAACCAAAGAAAAACAGAATTGGGGTTTCCATGTGATGTGCTGCATGGCTTCTCTTGGATTTTTCTTTTTAATTTTATGTGTGTTTTTTTCCACCTTCTTGAGGTCACAGGAAATTGTCAGCTTGGCCAATTGCCCATTCTTTACTCACAAGCTTTGGTAGTGTTATTGGTAGTGTATATGGTATGGGTGGTCACAGGGAACACATGTGGAGATCAGATCTGGGGAGTCAGGTCTCTCCTTTCGCCTCTTTGACAAAAGGTCCCTCTTGTAATATGTGTGTGCTTCAGGCTAGCTGGCCTCGGGTTTCCAGGTGAGTCTTCTGTCTCCACCTTCCACCTGGAAGTAGTAGCCCTGGGGTTACTGATGCATGCCACCACATCTGGCTTTGTGGGTTCTGGGGATTGAACTCAGTTCCTCAGGCTTGCCTAGTGAGTGATTTTACCTTCTTGCTGGCTTAGAAAAGAGCACCCCCCACCCTGTCCTTAAAGTACGAGTGGCAGTAAAATCCCTTAGGATTGTAGCAAACAAGAACTCTACAGTTTCACACTATGTGGACAGGGGATATTTGTTACAGTGTGTTCTGCAGGTAACTGGATTTGATTCTCTTAGAATGAACTGGTAAATTTCTTGTGTTGTTCTCTCTGGTGACAATGAGAAGGAAAATGAAGGGATGTGGACATGGCTTGGTGCAGTGCTTGCACGGTGTGCGTAAGCATGGCATGACAGGGGTTTGCTAATGCTTGCCTCAGATCCCAGCATTCAGATGGGATCAAGAGCAATGTCATCCTTAGCTACATCAAAGTTCAAGACCAGCCTGAGCTACTAGAAACTCCATTCTCCACCTGATCTTCCCATAAAAAATGTGGCCCTGTCTCTAAAAAATGAAATAAAGTAAAAGGAGCCATGAAGTAGGTTAGAGAAATACCCATGCGGGGCATGGTAGCCCACACCTTTAATCCCAGCACTCGGGAGGCAGCGGCAGAGGCAGGCGGATCTCTGTGAGTTCAAGGCCAGTCTGGTCTCTAGAGTTCTGGGACAGCAAGGGCTACGCAGAGAAACCCTGTCTCAAAAAACAAAAAAATATGGGGGGGTTAGGGATGAGAATGTTTTCTGGAAGCCTTAAAAGAAAAGAAACATCTTTTTTTAATAAGGAAGGGCTTTTTTTTTTTTTTTTTTTGCATAGTAAAATAAAATCTTGCTGTATTTGCCCAAAAAAAAGAAAAGGAAAATGAAGGGAAAACTTAAGCTTAATGCAGAAGTCGGTCACTCGAGGTTAGTGGAGCACTCAGGTTAAAGATGGTCTGTGTGAAATGATTGAAGGTCATTAAAATTCTCAAGGTACAGAGGCCAGAGAGAGTGTCAGACCACTGGGACTACACTTACAGATGGTTGTGAGCCATAATACAGGTGCTGGAAAATTCTTTTTTCCTCAGAGTTTCTCTGTGTAGACCCAGCTGTCCTGGAACTTTCTCTGTAGACCAGGCTGGCCAGGAACTCAGATCTACCTGTCTGCCTCCTGGGTGCTGGGCTTAAAGGTGCACACTAGCGGGGCTGGTTAGGTGGTTAATTAAGAGCGCTGCCTGCTCTTCCAAAGGTCCTGATTTCAATTCCCAGCAACTACCTGGTGGGTCACAACCATCTGTAGTGAAATCTGGCGCCCTCTTCTGGCCTGCAGTCATACATGCAGGCAGAACACTCTGTACATAATAAATAAATAAACCTAAAAAAAAAAGTTGCACACTAGAGCCACCAATGCCAGGCTATTATTTGTTTGTTTGTTTATTTATGAGAATATAGCAGTCATCTTACAGCCTCCTAAACTGTTGCTAGCCAAGTTTGTTGTTGGAACTGAGAATGTGACTGTGTTGGCCCATGAGACATTGTCAATTCTTGTTCTAGGGCTCTGGGTGATGATAAAGAACTTTTCTAAAAAGCAGAGTAGGCTTTCAGGCTCCTAGGACCACATTACAAGGGGAGAGGGCACGATACAATAGGATCCTGCTTGAAAATGGATGGGTGAGAATCGTGGCCAGAGGTGTGGCTTTGTGCCTGAGTTGGCTTCTGGGTTGACAAGAGAAGAGCGTCGTAATCCTTGGCCTGCAAAGGTATCTTTTCTTGGATATTGCCTTAGGATCATCTCCCTGCAGAGTCATCAGGATGACCTTGCCGTCTCCACCCACACTCCTGCAGCTGGCAGTGCGGAGCCTGCTGAAGGACGAGGCCCTAGCTATCTCTGCTCTGAAGGACCTGCCCATGGAGCTCTTCCCACCACTCTTCAAGGAGGCCTTCAACCAGGAACAGTCTAAGATCCTGAAGGTGTTGGTGCAGGTCTGGCCTTTCCCCTGTCTCCCACTGGGGGGTCTGATGAAGATGAAGGTGTGTCACCTGAAGACCTTACACACTGTACTGTTTGGGATTGATACACTGCTTGGGCAGAAGCTTCGCCCCAGGTGAGAGAGGTCCTCTAGAACGGAGGTGTGGGAGTCTAGGGTAGGAAAGGCTAGGGTTGAGAAGAGAATGAAGAAAAGGTTAGGCTCCTGTTGGCCTCCGTGAGGTGGGTTTCAGAAGCCGTGGGACCACTGCTGAGCCATCTAGGTAAAGGATTTGAGTGTTTGGGACTGTTTAGGACAAACATAGCTATTGTGGTTTCTTTTTTTTTTATTTTATGTGCATCAGTGTTTTGGCTGCATGTATGTCTGTGTGAGGATGTCAGATCTTGAAGTTACAGACAGTTGTGAGCTGCCATGTAGGTGCTGGGATTTGAACCCAGGTCCTCTGGAAGAGCAATCAGTGCTCTTAAACTACTGAGCCATTTCTCCAGCCTCCAGTGCTCTTTTTTTTTTTTAAGATTTATTTATTATATATACATATTATATATACAGTATTCTGGCATTTGTGCCTACACAATAGTAGAGGGCACCAGATCTCATTACAGATGGTTGTGAGCCACCATGTGGTTGCTGGGAATTGAACTCAGGACCTCTGGAAGAGGGACAGCACTTTTAACCTCTGAGCCATCTCTCCAGCTCTATTGTGGTTTCTTTTAATCGTTTATTAAAAATAAAACTCAGGGCTGAGTCTGCCAGGGAACTCTGATTCATTCTGGCCAGTCTAAAACCAATGTCTGTGGGCATCAGACCATAACACAGAAAAAATTCCCATAACACATAGCTAAGGCTGAAAGTGCCTGTCCCTGCCTCTTCCCATAGGTGCTACAAGTGGGATGAGGGCAGATTAAAGAGGAAGGGGTGGGAAGCATCAAGATAAATAGAAGGAAAGGAGTAGGAGGGAAGTGATATAGGGAGTAAGAATAAAAGTTTGTGCAGACCTGATTCTGTAGTGCCAGCCTTTAGTTTCAGCCCTCAGGCTACAATTTTGAGGCCAATCTGGCCTCCTTCATAGTGAGAGTGAGACCCTATTTCAAAAAAAAAAAAAAATGAGCCAGGCGTTGGTGGCGCATGTCTTTAATCCCAGCACTCGGGAGGCAGAGGCAGGCGGATCTCGAGGCCAGCCTGGTCTCCAGAGCGAGTGCCAGGCATAGGCTCCAAAGCTACACAGAGAAACCCTGTCTCAAAAAACAAAAAAACAAAAAAGAAAAGTAAAAGAAGCATGATGAGGGAGGGTGGGTCTTGTCTTTTTGTTGTTGTTGTTGTTGTTTTTTGTTTTGTTTTTTGTTTTTTGAGACAGGGTTTCTGTGTGTAGCTTTGGAGCCTATCCTGGCACTGGCTTTGTAGACCAAGCTGACCTTCAACTCACAGAGATCCTCCTGCCGTGTCTCCCAGTGTTGGGATTAAAGGCGTGCACGACCACCGCCCGGCTGGGTCTTGCCTTAATTCTTAGACTTCTCATTTCTCCCACAGGAATCACAAGCTGCGAGTTCTGGATTTGCGGCCTTTGCACAAGGACTTCTGGAACGTGTGGGCTGGAGACAAGGCAGGTGCTCACTCCCAAGAGGTGAAGCAGAAGAGAAAAACACGGGCAAGAGGCCCAAGAACGGAGGCCGAGAAGCCCTTGACGGTGTTGATAGACCTGTGCCTCAAGCCAAAAGCCCCGGATGTGTGCCTGTCCTACCTCTTTCTGTGGGTGCAGGGGAGGAAAGGTTCGGTGCAGCTGGGCTGTAAGAAGCTGAAGATCTCCACGATAGTTACCTACAGCATCGTGACGTTCCTGGAGATGCTGGCCCTGCACTGTATGGAGGAGGTGGAAGTGTGCTGCACCTGGAATCTGTCCACCCTGGCCGACTTTGCTCCTTACCTGGGCCAAATGAGGAATCTTCACAAGTTCCTTCTGTCTCACGTCTGTGTGCCTGCCTCCATTTCCCCTGAGGAGCAGGAGCAGATGGTTATCAAGTTTACCTCTCAGTTTCTCAAGCTGGAGTGCCTCCAGGAGCTCTCCCTGGACTCCATCTCCTTCCTCGAAGGCCAAATGGACAAGATGTTCAGGTGAGGGAAGCGCTTTCTCTGAAGACCACAGCAAAGCCTTTTCCTTGTTGGAACAATTTACTTTGGTGGCATAGTTAGAGTTGGGGGGGGGGGTAAGGAGGTGGCACCGTGGGCTGAGCTAGTCTCTTGGTGATGGTGCTGGGCCTTGGGTTAGAGTGAGCAGACTCTGGGAGGTGGTATACTGGCTATTATTGGGTGACCAGAATGACTATAGAACAGATGACCCACCCTGCCTCCCTAACTAACCCCCACTACTCATAAAAAACTAACTACTTGGTCTCTCCCTAGGTGCCTGGAGGCCCCCTTGGAGACGCTGTCTATCACTGACTGCCATCTTTCAGAATCAGACCTGCAGTCCCTGGCCCAGTGTCCAGGCATCCATCAGCTCAAACACCTGAACCTAAGTGATGTCTTACTGACCAACATAAGTCCCGAGCCCCTCCGAGTCCTGCTAGAGAGAGTCGCAGCCACCCTGAAGACCCTGGACTTGGAGAACTGTAGGATTGTGGACTCTCAGCTCAGTGCCTTCATGCCTGCTCTGAGCCGCTGCACCCAACTCACCACCTTCAACTACTTAAAGAATCCCATTTCTGTGTCTGGTCTGGAGCGCCTGCTCTGCCACACCGCCAAGCTGAGCCGCTTAAGCCTGGAGATGTATTCTACCCCCTGGGAGATTTATGGTGCCCAGGGTGCGTCTCACCACAAGCGCCTAGAGCAGCTTCGTGAGGAGCTGAACAGGACAATTAAGCCACTGGAACACAACAAAACCGTGTGGTTCAGCATCATTCCCTGTCCACCTTGTGACAACCAGGCCATATGAGTCAGAGCCCAAGCTGCACCAGGGCTATGGCCCTATCTAGCTGGGTACTTGCATGCTAAATGATTCTTTCTAGCTCTTTGAAGCAGATTTCTTCTGGGATGGGTGACTCCTGAAGAAAACACAGAACCCTTGGTCTCTGTGTTGGGGGCGGGGCGGGGTGGGGTGGGGGTGGGGTCAGGCAGCAAAGGCAACCTCAGAGAGAGAAATGTTGGCTTACGGAATTGATGGGTCCTTCAGGACAGGTGTATTCAGAAATAAAAGGTGAAGTTTCTAGAATCTAGATGAAGAAACACTTGAGAGTGTTGACAGTGTTGTGGACCCGGATAAAGCAATGGGCAGTGTGTTCCCCCTTCCCCCTTCATGCCATAGGGTGTGGGGGAATACATCATGATGGTTGTTGCAGCTTTGCAGGCCTAAGTAGCCACCAGCAGCTACCACCTTCATCTCCTGCTCTGAGCCCTAGAGAATTTGTCCACCATCAGTCCCATCCATCCTAGAAGACCACAGTTCTGCCCAGAGGGCATTACAGATTTTGGACAACTTCACCAAGATGAATGAAAAGAGCTGTCAGATGGTGTTGCCACATGCTGAGACCCAAAGTGGGCAACGACCATACACCAGGCTTGAAAATCAGTAAGGCAAGGCCAGGAGGTGTTGGCACTTGCTTTTTAGTCCCAGCACTTGGGATGCAGGAAGAGCACTGCCTTTGAGGCCAGCCTGGTCTGCAGAGCTAGTTCAAGGACAGGAAGGGCTACAGAAAGAAACCCTGTCTTGAAAAACCAAACAGAAAGTGGATGCACAGTAAAGAGACATCTTTATTGGTCTTCAGGTACCTAGGTCACATCTGGCTACCACAAGGTAGACCCATCTGGGTCTACAGCCATTACAGACCTTTTGATCTGAGTGACTGGTTTATTGCACTGTGAGTGGGTGGCTGTTAGTAATACTACTGGGGGATTAAACATAGGACTTTGTGCATGCTAGACAAATGCTCTAACGCTATGAACCTTTAAAAATTGCACTGCATTGCTCTGTGTGTATGTTAGACTTAGGGAAATTTTCATTAATAAATGTGTGGCAAAGAAGTCTTCCTGTTGTTGTTGTTTGTGTTTTTGAGACAGTCTCTCTACTTTGCCCCAGGCTGGCCTCAAATTCTCAGAGATCTGCCTGCCCTCTACCTCCCAAGAACTGGGATTAAATGCCTCACCACCAGAGTAGTTTATTTGGGAATAACAGGATTGCAGCCTAAAATGTGTATACTTGGCCAACATAGGTGTATGCAAGGGGATCTGTTTAAAGGGAAGAGAAATGTAAGATACCCACTGTGGGAGAAGGTTTACTGGTTACAGGGAGTTGGTGTAGCAGGAGTTCTAATAGGTTTTTTTTTTTTTTTTTTTTTTTTGGTTTTTTTGAGACAGGGTTTCTCTGTGTAGCCTTGGAGCCTATTCTGGCACTCGCTCTGGAGACCAGGCTGGCCTGGAACTCAGAGATCCACCTGCCTCCGCCTCTGGAGTGCTGGGATTAAAGGCATGCGCCACCAATGCCCTCCTCTAATAGGTCTTAATAAAAAGTAAAAAAACAAACAAAAAAAAAACCCAGAAGGATAACTGCTGAAAAGCCAGAGAAAGAGTCACAGACCTCTTACCTCTGCCAATCCTCATATTCCTCTCCATCCAGCCATATTACTCCTGTCTCCACCTCCCTAGTGCTGGGATTAAAGACAATGTGTGATTCCCAAGTACTGGGATTATAGGAGTGAGACACCAGGTTGGTCTAATTTGGTGATGGCAGCTGTGGTCAAGCATACAACCCTCCTGTTGTGTGCTTCCATGGGACGGGGTGGCTCTGAGGAATTCTCACAGGCACAGGACTTTATATTCCGGCTCCGTTTTGGTAGGGGTTAACATAAATGAATCCATGTGAATTCAGGTAACTTCCTCTAGGGCACACACAAACCCTTGGTGCATGTGGACTGGAGTCCGAGCTAGCTAGCTAGAGCCTCTAGACCTCTGGAAACCCATGTCTCAGGTCCTACTGCATTGCAACCCTCCTTGACCCAAACTAGTTATGACTGGTAAAGATAACTAGATTCCCTTTGAATCAAATACTAAGATCACTCAGGTATGGGAACACTTTATTAAGAGTTCTTGTAAAAAATCATTTTACGGTGTGTTACTTTTGTTTATGCTGTTTGTTTAACTCTGTGATGCTGTGATTCTTTGCCTGTCTAAAACACCTGATGGTCTAATAATTAAGAGCTGAATGGCCAATTTCCAGGCAGGAGAACGGATAGGCAGGACTGGCAGGCTAAGAGGATACATAGGAGAAATCTGGGAAGAAGAGGAGCAAGAGAACAAAGAGAGGAAGAAGCTAGGGGCCAGACACCCAGCCAGCCAGCCACAGGTTAGGAATGAAAGTAAGATATACATAAGTAAGAAAGAAAAGCCCAGAGGCAAAAAGAAGATGGGATAATTTAAGATAAGAAAAACTGGCTTGCCGGGTGGCGCACGCCTTTAATTCTAGCACTCGGGAGGCAGAGGCAAGTGGATCGCTGTGATTTCTTGGCCAGCCTGGTCTACAGAGTGAGTTCCAGGACAGGCTCCAAAGCAATACAGAGAAACCCTGTCTCAAAAACAAAAAAGAAAAGAAAAACTGGCAAGAAACAAGCAAGCTAAGGCTAAGACTTAGCAGTTAAAAGAATTAGTGTCCACGTGTATTTATTTGGGAACTGGGTGGCAGACCCCCAAAAGACCAAAGAATAAAGAGCTTTAGAGTTTAAAAAAAAAAAAGTTTTTGTTTTTTGAGACAGGGTTTCTCTGTGGCTTTGGAGGCTGTCCTGGAGCTAGCTCTTGTAGACCAGGCTGGTCTTGAACTCACAGAGATCTGCCTGCCTCTGCCTCCCAAGTGCTGGCATTAAAGGAGTGTACCACCATCGCCGAACTAGGAAAAAAAAAGTTCCACCATATTAAAATATTGTAGCCTTTTGGGACATGATTATATCAATGAAAAATCTTTCTAAATAAAATGTTCTTCCATTCACTATCAAGAAAATAGACTATTAGTTGGGTAGCGGTGGTAAACTCCTCTAATCCCAGTACTTAGGAGACAGAGGCAGAGGCAGGCAGAACTCTGTGAGTTCGAGGCCAGCCTGGTCTACAGAGCCTGATCTAAGATAGCCTGAGCTACACAGAGAAATGCTGTCTCAACAACAAAATAAAAAACAAGGTGGCTGGGGTCATTTGTGGCTCAAAATAAAGGATTCCTGCTGAGTCCTGATGGTTATGGGTGGGGGACCTGAAGGGGGAACCTGAGTTTCAGCATCAAATGAGGACTTTGAACCACATCTAGGTTTGAGGCCCTTCTGGGAGCCAATGTACTAATGCATGCTTAGGGCATGGTATACACTGAGAGCTCAATAAATGCTTTTCTTGTTTCTCTATCCCTTCTCCATGCCTCAGTTTGCCCTGTTTCTGATAGACAAGAGGAAGGCTGAGGGAGTGAGAACAGAATGATGAAAACTTGACATGCGGCCACCATTAAATCACTACTAACCCCCAAAGCAGAACAGATCCCTCTTTAGTGATCTTAAGAAAAATTTACAAGCTGTAGGGTTGGACCCCCACCTTCCAGTAGGCCAAACCAAATTAATATTAGAAGAACTTTATGGTATTAAAGACAAAATAAAACAAAAACTGTTACAGAGTAGCACATGGTGGCACACGCCTTTAATCCCAGCACCCTTGAGGTGGAGGCAGGTGGATCTCTGTGAGTTCAAGGCCAACCTGGTCCACAGAGCTAGTTCCAGGACAGCAAGGGCTGTTACACAGAGAAACTCTGTCTTGAAAAACCAAAATAAATAAATAAATAAAATAAAAAAAAATCCCCTGAATATATTTGTTTTGAGACAGTTCATTATGTAGCCCTGGCTGGGCTAGGACTTGCTTGTATAGACTAGGATGCCCTTGCCTCTGCCTCCTGAGCACTAACGTTAAAGGGTTGCACCACCACACCCAGTGTGACCTTTTAAAAGTATAAAAGTTTGTTGCCTTTAAAAAGTGGGTGTAGCCACTTAAAATTACAAAGGAAATTTAGTTTTCTTCAATAATGCAATGTATATGAAAATATGTTAAACTTTCTGACAACAAGTGAAACTTTTAAAGAAACAGATTTTAACTACCAATAACTGCACAAGCATTTTTTTCCCCCAGTCTTAAATAATCTGGGCGTGGTGTTTTTGGCTGTAATCCCATCATGCAAGAAACTGCAGCCTGAGGCTACAGAGAGAGAGAGAAGGTTCTGGTCAGCCTGAGACTGAGTGAGACTCTGCCTCAAACAAACAGAAAAGTATTTAGAGGTAGAGGCCAGAGGGTCAGTTTGTTAGACCCCCGAAAACTCAAGTATCCGGGGTCCCAGGCCACGTTCTCGGTCACCCCAATCACCAGGCGGATTCGAGAGCTTGCTGCAAACTGCACGAGGCTTTATTGTAATTTAACGAGCTAACCCCATGTTAGCTCGGGTCTTTCACCCACCCACCATGGCGGATGGCTAGCAAAAGACGGCTCCTAGGGCCTCCCAAAAGATCTTATAGGACAGCGTAAGGGGAGTGTCTAGGGGTACGCACAGACTCAGGATTGGTGTGCCTCCAGGCTTGGAGGGCTTGCCCTGTGTTGATTGGTCAACTGGTTGTTATGGCCCATAGGCCCTCCCAGGGTGGTTGCTATGCTCTCTACATCATTGCTGTGTGCCTGTCCGTAAAGCACACCCAGGGTCGTAAAGCATAGCGCCACCAGCTAACTTCTGATTGGTTCCTTGTCACAAGGCAGGCATCTGACTTTCTAGTGACTAACTTCTGATTGTTTCCTTGTCACGAGGCAGGCATCTGACTTTCTAGTGTCTGAGACAAGGTCATTGAAGCACGTGTTCGGCCGTTATGGCTGCCAAAAGGGAAGCTGGTCCCTTCAAGTTCAAGTGAGTTCATAGTTAGGTCAAGCCTGGGCTGCATGAGATAGCCATGTATAATCAAAAACCTTCAGTGGGACCACTGAGATGGCACAGTGGGCAAAGACACTTGCTGTGTGAAAGCCTGTTGACCAGTGTCCAAGCCCCAGAACCCATGGAAAGGCAGGAGAGAACTGACTCCACATAGCTGTCTTCTGACCACACATTTCCCATAACACACACATACTTCTGCTCCATGGCAATTTAACCTAACAGGACAGGGAGTGTGTCTGTCACACTGCTGTCCCACAGCTGGCACCTCGTAGCAGCTGGTGCTTTACTAGATAGCTCATGGTTGTCTCTATAATCAACATGGATACTTCACCTAGCCTTAGTAGCACACACACGTGTGTGCAGTACAGCGTTCAGGAAGCAGGTGCAGGAGATCATGAGTTCCCAGCTGGCCAGAGTTACTGAATTAAACTATACCTTGGGCTGGAGAGATGGTTCAGTGGTTAAGAGCATTGGTTATTTTTGCAGAGGACTCAGATTTTATTCCCAGTACCCACAACGTAGTTCACAAACAATTGTAAATCCAGTTCTAGAATATGTGATGTCTTCTTCAGACCTCTGTGGGCACCAAGCATGCATATGGTGCACATACATACATCAAGCAAGACATTCATAATAAAATACTACTACTAATAATAATTAGTAAAAAAAAAAAATCTCTATCTTAAAAAAAGAGAAGGGAAGAGAGAGGGAACGAGGGGAAAGGAGAGGAGGAGGACTAGAGATACAGACCAGTTGATTAAAATGCTCGTGTCTGCCAGGCAGTGGTGGCGCACGCCTTTAAACCCAGCACTCGGGAGGCAGAGGCAGGCGGATCTCTGTGAGTTCGAGACCAGCCTGGTCTACAAGAGCTAGTTCCAGGACAGCCTCCAGAGCTACACAGAGAAACCCTGCCTCAAAAAACAACAATAAATGCTTGTGTCCTTGCCTGAAGTCTTAATATACAAAAGGTGGAAGCAGAAGGAGCAGAAATTCAAGATCATTCTCTACTACACTGAGAGTTTCAGACCAGACCCTAAATTTAAAAATCAATTAAGTAAAATAGCCAAGGTCAATGGTGCAAGCCCCCCCCCTTTTTTTTCTGAGACAGGGTTAAGATCAAACTAGACTCAGACTCACTACCCAGGGAAGGCCAGCTTGGATCTCTCCATGTAGCCCGGGCTGTCCTGGAACTCACTATGTAGACCAGACTAGGCTCAAAGCTACAGAGACCTTCCTGCCTCTGCCACTTGAGTGCTGGGATTAAAGTCACCAAGCCAGGTCCCTTTATTTATTTTTGATTATATTTGTTTATTCTGTGTGCCTGTGTGTATGAGTATGGGCATGTGTGTGTCACAGCTCCTATATGTGGAAGGCAGAATCACGGGTATGTTGAATTTCTTATCTTATTCACAACAACAATACAAGATTCTGACTCAGCCTTAAGGTCCTCCATGCACAGAGTTAAATGGCCTGAAATGAATCTTTTTTTGTTTTGTTTTGTTTTGTTTTTTGTTTTTCGAGACAGGGTTTCTCTGTGGCTTTGGAGGCTGTCCTGGAATTAGCTCTTATAGACCAGGCTGATCTTGAACTCACAGAGATCCACCTGCCTCTGCCTCCCAAGTGCTGGGATTAAAGGCGTGCATGGTTTTTTGCATATTTAATTTTCATGGGTAAGCAAGGAGACAACTTGTGTGAGCAGACTCTCTCCTCCCATATTGACTCTAAAAGTTTGTCCTTCTGCAGGGCAAGAGGCCCCTTTGTCAAGAGCCATCTTGCTGGTTGAGGCAATTTAGTTTAAGTAAATTAGATTTTAGGCTGGGCGGTGATGACGCACGCCTTTAATCCCAGGATTTGGGAGGCAGAGGCAGGCGGATCTCTGAGTTCAAGGACAACCTGGTCTACAGAGCAAATGCCAGGACAGGATCCAAAGATACCCAAAGAAATACTGTTTGGGGTGGGGTAGGAGATAGGCTTTATAATATTGTTTGCCATTCAGTTTTTCTGATAAACTTGAATAAGATAGGGCAAAATTAGAATTACTGCTTTGTAAAATCTGCCTTCAGATATGCATCTGTTCTGGGTGTGGTGTCCCAGCCCTAGGGAGACAGAGGCAGGCAGGTCTCTGTTCTCTTTCTCCTATCATGTGGTTCCCAGAAAGACCATTAGGCTTGGAAACACTTTCCTTTACCTGCTTAGACGTTGACCAGTTAGCTCCTTAAATGATTTCTGTTACTGTTGTAGCACCAGGCCTTCTACAAACAGATAGTCTTAAGTCATTCTGAGAGGAGGTGAGCTACCACCTGAGTATAAGGAATCGCTAGCCCTTTGACTGAGTTACTGCTTTAAATGATGTCCAGCAGGTCTCCCACAGACTTGAGATGTTAAACATCTCTGGGCTTAGGTGTCTGAAAAGCTAGAAGCTAGTTTCCCGTTTCAATTCCTCTTTGTGTGCTTTTTTTTCTCAATAGTGATTTATTTATTTATTGTTTTTGAGGGGAGGGAGGTTGGGACAAGGTCTCTATAAATAGCACCAGCTGTCCTGGAACTCACAGAGATCCACTTGCCTACCCTTCCCAAGGGCAGGGAGGCCACACCTTAGTGCCAGTGACCAGATTAAATGTGTGGATCACCAAGTCCCTTTTGTTTTGATTTGGTTTTGGAGTCTCACTATGCTTTGTTTTTGTTTTTGTTTTGTTCGTTTGTTTGATAGTGTTACTCACTGTACAGGCCTCACTGGCCTCACAAAGATCTACCTATCAGTGCTGGGATAAAAGGGCTTGCACCACGCCTTTAATCCCAGCATTCGGGAGGCAGAGGCAGGCAGATCTCTGTGAGTTCGAGGCCAGCCTACAGTGAGTTCCAGAACAGCCTCCAAACTAGCAGAGAAACCCTGTCTCGAAAACAAACAAACAGCAAAAAAAGAAGACAGATTTTTAGCCATGCGGTGGTGGCACACGCCTTTAATTCCAGCACTTTGGAGGCAGAGGCAGGTGGATCTCTGTGAGTTCGAGACCAACATGGTCTAGAAGAGCTAGTTCTAGGACAGCCTCCAAAGCCACAGAGAAACCCTGTCTCGAAAAACAGAGAGAGAGAGAGAGAGAGAGAGAGAGAGAGAGAGAGAGAGAGAGAGAGAGAGAGAGACCCTGTCTCAAGATGATGAAAAGGGACCAGAAAGGGACCAGGGCTGGAGAGATGGAGGACTCAGTGGTCCAGAGAGCTTGCTGTTCTCTGGAGGGAAGGCCAGAGCTGAGGTCCCAGCACCCACATTAGGTGGTGGCTCTTGTAACTGCAGTCCTAAAGGACCCAATGTCCTCTTCAGACCTTTATGGGAACCATATGCACATATACACAAGAACATACATATGAGCAAAATAAGTGCTTGGGAGGCAGAGGCTGGCAGTTATCTGTGAGTTCCAGGCTTCTCTGGCTAAAAGCCAGATGTAGTGATCTATACATAGAGTTCCAGCACTTGTGAAGTAGACACAAGAGAATAAGGAGTTCAAAATCATCTTCGGATACACAGAGGTTCTGGGCCAGCCTGGGTTACATGAGACAATGACACACATTGCTTGGTGATAAAGTATTTGCCTATCATGCATGACACCCTGGTTCAATTCCCAGCACCAAACAAAAGGTGTAGCAGCTCTAGCATCTAATTCCATTTTTAGGCGGGGCGGGGTGTGGACCAGGAATTCAAGGTCATCCTTGGTCAGCTAGCAAGTTTGAAGCCAGACTGAACTATATGACATACTGCATGGGGGTGGGGGAAAAAAAAAGAAAATCATGAATGGGTAAGTAAATCTTCTCAAATCATGTTCTTGGACTAACTGAGATAACATTTATTTTCATTGGTATGGTTAAATGTAGCAACTGATTTGTTTTGTTTTTGTTTGGAGACATGATTTTATACTATGGCCACAGTTGGCCTGGAGCATGCACATAGTCCAGGCTGGCCTCAAACTCATGGCAATCTTCTTGCCTGAGTTTCCCAAATTTCTGGGATTGCAGGTATGAACCACCACTGTGCTCAGGAGCAATTGATTTTTCAAGTTAAGTCAAGCTTTCTTGCTTGTTTCCTTAAAAAAAAAAAAAGTCTTCGTTTTGTTTTGTTTTTTGTTGGGCCAGGTGTGGTGGCACATGCCTTTAATTCCAGCACTCAGGAGTCAGAGGCAGGTGGATCTTTGCAGGCTTGGGGCTAGTATGGTGTACATAGAATGTTCCCGGACAGCCCCAGTTATGCTGAGAGGCCCTGTTTCAAAACAAGAACAACAAGAAATTGTTTGTATTTTCTTTATTTTGAGATAGGGTTGACTATGTAGCCTAGTGTTGATATCAAATTCTCTTGACCCCTCTGCTTTGCCTCTGGAGTTCTGGGATTACAAGTATGCCCCTGCATATCTGCCTGGCCATCAGTAGATTTTCAGATGTTAAGACAATCTTGCATTCCTGGTGGACATTCAACCCTTAATCCTATCTTGCATTCTTCTTTGTCATTTATATAACTGGTTAGGAAAGGTGTGTGTTGGTGCCTCAGAACACTTGGGAGCCAGAAGCAGGCAGATCTCGGAGTTGGAGGCCAGCCTGGTCTACAGAGTTCCAAGACAGCCAGGGCTACACAAGAGAAATCTCATTTTGAAAAACAAAACAAAAACCAAAACCAAGAAAGAAAAGATAGGAATGTGGGGTCAGCATGAGAAGAAAGGGGACACCATTATCCTTGGGGTGGGTAGATACATGGGCCTTGATTTTACTATTTTGTGGGGAGAGGGCAGGTTTCGAGACAGGGTTTCTCTGTGGCTTTGGAGGCTGTCCTGGAACTAGCTCTTGTAGAGCAGGCTGGTCTCAAAATCCGCCTGCCTCTGCCTCCCAAGTGCTGGGATTAAAGGCGTGAGCCACCAACGCCCGGTGTAAACATTTGTTTTTATGTGCATGTGCCTGAGTGTATGTATGTATGTATACCTTGTACATACATTGAAGAGGCATCAGATCCCCTGGAACTGGAGTTATAGATGGTTGGGAGCCATCATGTGGATACTGGCAACCAAACGCCTACTGCAAGAACAGTCAGTGCTTCAGGAGGCAGAGGCAAGTGGATCTCTGTGAGTTCGAGACCAGCCTGGTCTACAAGAGTTAGTTCCAGGACAGCCTCCAAAGCCATAGAGAAACCCTGTCTCAAAAAAAAAAAAAAAAAAAAAAAAAAAAAAAAAGTCAGTGCTGAGCCATCTATCCAGCCCCTGGTTTCACTGTTCCCCTCAACTGTATACAGATTGCTCAATTTTGAAAGTGAACATATTATAAAAAATCTTTCACTTGGGTGCATGTCATTTTGAAATGTATTATTGGAATATTTCCTTTGTGAAGCTTGGGAATGGAGCCCAGAGCCACACACCCCATCCCTGTCTTTAAGATTTTAAAAAATTATCATCATACCCAAATAAAATCTAAAACCAACTCTAAAAGAATCAATTTTTTTTCCCAGACAGGGTATCTCTATGTGCTCTGGTTGTCCAGGAACTCTGTAGACCAGGCTGGCCTTGAACTCACAGAGATCTGCCTGCCTCTGCAACCCCAGTGCTGGGATTAAAGGCGTGTGAAACCACCTCCAGGCCTCTGTTTAAAGGATTGTTGCTGTTTTTTTCTACCATGTGATTCCAACTCAGGTAATCAGGCTTGGCATAAAGTGCTTTTACCAGCTGAGGCATCTTCCTGGCCCTGTTTTTGAGACAGGGTCTCGTGCAACCCAGGCTGGCCCTCACTATGTAGTTTAGGCTGGCCTCAAACTCCTAATCCTCCAATTTTCACATGCCAAGTGTTGGGATTACAGGCCATTTCTGGTGTTTTTGTTTGTTTGTTTGTCAGTCCATGTAGAGAAACAGAAGAAACTTTTTGCTGTTTTTCTGCCCAATGGAGCTCATTCAATGGGAAGTGTCAATGTCGGTGGAGTGAATTCACAAATGGCCCTTGAATTCCATTAAGTATTTCCATTTCAATCACTCAATACAAGGAAAGACAAAACAGGACCACTGGGCAGAGTTCCAAACATCTAATCAGATAACAGCAGTTTGGATTAGGCGCACCAGCCCTGGAGGGGAGGAGTGAGTGACCGGCATAAAAACTCCACGGGAGCCAGAGAAGACACAGTCTGGGAACTTGGAGTCACACACGGCCTGACTTGCATTGGAAGCTCTCATATCACATCTGGTAAGTCGCTCACCTCAGTTGACATACCTCTGCTCTGTTGCTAGCCTGGAATCTCACCTATTGCCTTCTGCAGGTTGGAGGATCACTTCTTGAGCCCAGGCTTTCTGGGCTAGCCTGAGCAGCGGAAGGTCTCACTGCTCTGTACAGCTGGTTTCTAGTAGCCTTGAGTACGTGTACCTTGACTGCATGTCCCTTGATATGTTAACAGTCTCTGATTTGGACTCCTTTTTGGGGGGACGTGAGATTTTGAGACAGGGTATCTTTGTCCAATAGCCCTGGCTGTTCTGGAACTTGCTTTGTAGACCAGGCTGGCTTTGTACTACAGAGATCTGCCTGCCTCTGCCTCCGGAATGTTGGGATTAAAGTGCGCCACCACCTCCCTGCCCTGATTCAGACACTTAGATGAACAGAATGTTTACTTGTTTTAAAACAAATCTTATGTATCCCAGGCTTGTCCTAGAACTCTCAAATGCTTGAGAAGGCTAGAAGAGGATGTTCCCCCTAGAGCCGGAGCTATGAGCCAACATGTGGGTGCTGTGAATTCAACCCTAGTCCTTGGGGAAAACAGCCAGCCCCCTTTGTCACTGAGCCATCGCTCCAAGGCCACCACCTCTTTGGGACAAATTCTCAGCTGTGTAGCCCTGACTGACCTCATTCAAAGATAATCAGGCTGCCATTGCTTCATTAGCAAGCAGTGCCTCTCAGTTAAGGGCTTTTATGAACATGAGCAGCCTTGTCTAACCATTTTAATTTCTGTTTTTTATTTATTTTACATTAAGTTTTGTATTATTTTTTTTTTTTTTTTTGAGACAGGGTCTCTACATAGCTCTGGTTATCCTAGAACTCTGTATGTGCACCAGGCTAGCCTCGATGAGATCTTCCTGTTTAATCAGAGCAGTTGAGGTTACTTGATCATGCCAATTGACCTTTCATCCTAGGAGGGGTTGCCAACCACCACCTATGCCCCCATCCCAGCTGTATATAATTCTGCCTTAACTGCTGGTCTGAGGAGACTTTGGAGGTAGGTGATTAGCTGAAAGGAAGGGCTCCATCTAGGAGGTATGGAGATGTCATGCTGGGGTGAGACTGGGGTACTTTAGGCTCCTGTAAGTAACCCCTTACCCACTGGGCGGTGGTGGCACACGGCCTGGTCTACAAGGACTAGTTCCAGGACAGCCTCCAAAGCCACAGAGAAACTTTCGAGACAGGGTTTCTCTGTGGCTTTGGAGCCTATCCTGGCATTCGCTCTGGAGACCAGGCTGGCCTCAAACTCAGAGATCTGCCTGCCTCTGCCTCCTGAGTGCTTGGATTAAAGGCGTGCGTGCACCACCAACATCTAGCTCGAGACCCTGTCTCAATAGTAATAATAAACCAATAAATAAAATACGTAGTTTAAAGTATGGGGGTATAAAGCTTGTTAGTGCAGTATTACATTCTCAGCACCAAAAAATTAAAACATTGAAAATGTCTTCCTAAGGTCTTCTGTACATTATTTTTTAGACAGGGTCTCCCTGATGTAGCCCTGGCCTGGAATTCTGTGTAGCCCAGGGTGGCCTCAAACACAATCCTTCTGCCTCTGTCTCCTGAGGGCTGAGATTCAGGGTAAAGTTTTCTGAATTTTTTTTTCCCCCAGACAGGATTTTCTCTGTAGCTTTGGAGCCTGTCCTGGAACTCAGTCTATAGACTAGGCTGGCCTCAAACTCAAGATCTGCCTGGGGCTAAGGTGTGGGCCATCACCGCCCGGCCAGTCTGAATTTTAATGAAAAGTTTACAACTGTGTTTGCCTGTAATACCAGCTCATGAGGCTGAAGCAAGAGGATTTCCCTACATTTGAGACTAGCCCTGGCTGTGCTGGAACTCACTTGTAGGGGAGGCTGGCCTTGAACTCATGCCAGTTCCTCACTACCTCTGCTACCCCTATTGAGACCATTTTGCCATTAACCTCTGACCCCAAATGCTTTAACTCCCTGGGGTTAAAGATGTACACAACCACACCTGGGTTTGATTTATTTTATATGTGTGTGTATGAGTGTTTGCCTATTACGTACATACATCTGTACACCACGTGTGCCCAGTGGCAGGGAGATTAGAAAAGGGTGTTAGATTCCCTGGAGCTGACGTGTGAGGGCTGAAAAGCAAATCCGGGTCCTCTACAAGAACAACAGGTGCTCTTAACTACTTGGTCATCTCTAGCCCCAGATCTCATATTTGGGTACTAGGATTACAGGCCTGTGCCTCTACTTCCAGCAATATAGTATCTGAGGAAAAAAAAAAAATTACCCCAGGAGTTATCCTGGAGTTAACCTCCAGGGTCCCACTGGGAGTTAACTTCCCAGTGGGAATGGAATCCAGTTCCAAAACTGGTTGGGAGTGGGTGAGAGTGTAGTTGGCTGTGGCCACTAATACTTGGGGATGATACTGCAAACAGCAGGGGACAGTATGGATTTGGGAATCAAAGGAACAGGGAGTCGAATGAGCTGTGATTGTGGCCTGCGTTTCTGAGTGAGTAGGGCACTAAAAACATTAACATGAAAATATAGATCTTTTTCTAGATGCTTCTCTGGGATCTTTCTCCCTGAAGATCCAGCAAGATGAGCCTACCCTCACTCCAGGAACTGGCTGGGCAGAGCCTGTTGAGAAACGAGAAGTTGGCCATCTCGGCTTTGGAGACGTTACCTAACCTACTCTTGCCACAACTATTTAAGCAAGCCTATGAAGGTGGCCATAGGAATGTCCTGAAGAAAATAGTGTCTTCCTGGCCCTTCCCTCGACTCCCTTTGGGAGCTGTGAAGAAGAGAAATGCCTCGGAGTCCCTAGAAAACGCTGTCCTGGAGGAGGTGGATAAGCTGCTTATCCAAAGCCCCCGGTAAGGAAGACTCAAGTACCCTGGGAGTGTCAAGAGCACAGCCATGAAAGTACAGTGGGGAGAGCAGGCAAGGATGGTGAGGTTTCTGACGGCACCAACTTGGAGAACTACAGAGGCTTTGGCTATTGCTGAGCCATCTGGGGAAGGGCTGTGGAGTAGACAGGGCTCATGGTGGATACAACAGTGGCTGAAGGCTAGCCCCTGCTTCCCTTGGGTAACAAAAGTGGGGCAGGGATGTACTTAAGGTCATGGAAAAAAAAGTAAGATGGAGGATGGAAGGCCAATGTCAGGGCTGGAATTAAAAATTAAAAATACAGGGTAGATATTCTGTGCTTACCTAGCTGCTGAAGCTCTTCCGTTTTCTCCACAGGGAATACAAATTGGAAGTGTTGGATTTACGGTCTGTGGGCCAGGAGCCTATGGATGTACTGTCTGGGCCCGTAGATAGCTGGTTACCACAGACCTCATGTGAGGGAGAGAAGAAGCCCTTGAAGGTGGCAGTGAATTTGTATCTCAGGAATGGTAACTTTAACAAGCTGTCCTGCCTCTCTCAGTGGGCTGAGAAGAGGAAAGGGTTGTTACAGCTGTACTGCCATGAGTTTCATATTTGGTTACCATTCCTCTCGGGCTGCAAGTGTTACTTGGAATATGTGAACCTGCAGTATATAGTAGTACTGGGCCTGCATTCCCTCCACAATCCAGCTGAATTTCTTGATCTGATTTCTTACCTGGGCCACCTGATGAATCTGCGCAAGCTGTCTATCTCCAACATCCAGGAAGAGAGGGTTATCTCTCTAGAGGAGAGAAGGCATATCGTCTCTGGGTTGGCTTCGAAGCTCCTCAACCTGGAGTGCCTCCAGGAGCTGCATCTGGAGAATGCCTCCTTCTTTAAGGGTCACCTGCACAAGCTGCTCAGGTAAAGACAGGCTCTGCAGAGCAAAGCCAAGCCTTGTTACTTTATGTTAGTGGGCGCATGCCCTATGTACCCCTTAGTGGACTGACAGTGCTGAGGCATTAAAAGTGTCAAGGCATTTATTTCATGTCTCCTCTGGCCTGGAGACAGGTCTCACATAATCACTGTTGCCAGGGTCAGGGTTAAGCTGGGATTCATGGAGCAATGGGAGCAATGAGATCTAGTGAGTGGATTCTGGTTCCTTCCTGAGCTAGTGTGGTTCAACTAAGGGAAGAGACAAGGGCATTGGTGAAAGCATGTCACACCTGCATTAGTTCTCCATCTGGACAGCCATGTGTGGGACACAGCAGTGTGCCCACAATTTCCCATCCGGGAAAGGCTGGGGTTTTTCTTTTTATTAACGGAAAAGGTGCTTTTTACTTTACCCTACAGAAATGGATGAAAACTTATAAGACTACTTACCAGGCATTTCCCTTGTATCCAAGCTGAAGTATGAATCATTGCCTGGCTTGATTACAGTCAGGTTAGCTGACCTAAGTGTTTTCTTACACAATTCAATCAAATAGTGAAATAATGACAAGTAACTTGTATATCTGAAAAGTACAGATTTAGAGTTGATAATATCTGTGAAGTTTTTGAGCACAAATTAACAGTTTGCTTTCTTTGAAGAAAAAGGGAAAATTTGTTCTTACAGATGTCTTTATTTTATACGTGTACTTGTGTGGGCCTGAATGTGTGTTTGTATACCACATGCTAGATGCCTATGGGGATTAGGAGAGGGCATCAGTTTGATCCCTAGGCACTGGTTTGGGGGATCCCGAGCTACCTTGTTGGTGCTGGGAATTGAATCCATATCCATTCCAAGAACAGCAAATGCTCTTAACTACTGAGCTCCAGCCCCTACTTTTTTTTTTTTTTTTTTTTTTTTTTTTTTTGAGACAGTATTTCTCTGTATAGCCCTGCCTGACCTGGAACTTGCTCTGTAGACAAGGTTGGCCTCACTTGAGGACATCCACTTGTTGCCTACTGTTGTGTCTCAGGGCAGTGGGGAGGGAGAGACCCAGCATGCTTGTGGAGGCCAGAGGGCAACTTGCAGTTTTCAGTTTTCTCCTGTCATATTGATCACAAGGATCAAAAGCAGAGTGTCGGCCTCGGTGCCTTAATCTACTACACAGTGTCACCCTGAAATGGACTGGGTTTTTGTTTGTTTGTTTTTTTTTTTTTTGTTTTTTTTTCTCAGAGACAGGGTTTCTCTATCTTTGGCTGGTCTGGGACTTGCCCTGTAAACCAGGGTTGCCTTGAACTCTGCTTCCCAAGTGCTAGGATTAAAGGCTACCGCCACCCAGCAGAGATGGTCTGTTGTTTTTGTTTTTTCCAAATGGGGTTTGTCTGGGAAACAGTCCTGGCTGTCCTGGAATTCAACAGGCTGACCTTGAAACTGCCTACCTCTGCCTCCCGAGTTCTGAGTGCTGGGATTAAAGGCGTGAGCCACCACTGCCCGGCTTTTTTGTTTGTTTTCGTTTTTGGGATGGTCTTTTAAAAATGACTTCTTGGGCTGGAGAAATGGTTCAGAGGTTAAAAGTGCTGTCTGCTCTTCCAGAGATCCGAAGTTCAATTCCCAGCAACCACATGGTGCTCACAGCCATCCGTAATGAGATCTGGTGTCTTCTGGCCTGCAGGCATATGCAGACAGCATGCCGAATGCATAATAAATCTTACTATGTTGCCCAGGTTGGCCGAACTCTGGTTCTCTTGTCAACATTAGGTGTGTACCACCACACCCAGCTTTTTTTTTTTTTCTTTCAGAGACAGGATCTAGCTATGTAACCCTGGCTGTCCTGGGACTTACTATGGAGATAGGCTGGCCTCCAACTCAATAAGATCCACCTGCCTCTGCCTCCAGAGTGCTAGGATTAACAATGATCACCACCACCTGGTTGACATACCTACTTTTGTTCTTAAGCCTGTGCTGGCAATGTGTGGCAGTGAAATTGAAGGAGAGATGCAAAGGTGGAGCACAAAGGAAGGAGCGGAGAGAGGAGGAAGTGCTTGAGGGGATGGTGGGCATTGGGTCCTGCAAGGCTCTTGCCGCATCTTTCCTGGATTGATCCTTCTGGGTCCTTCCTGTGTGGACCCTGCTAGTCTGGCCAGCATTTGGGTCTCTCTTGACAGTGAGGGAAATTGCAGTTGGTGACAGGCCTCGTACAGAGTTTAGTGTGTAGAGACAATCACATAATGTCATGGGTCCTGGTCAGCCATACAGTTAGAAATACCTTGACCCACACTGTCCTTCTGCATTAGTCATCAGTTCTAAGGACTGTCTGTTTTCCTCATTAGGTCCCTGAAGACCCCCTTGGATGACCTGGCAGTGACTCACTGTACAATCTCAGTACCAGAGTGGAATCAGTTTTCTAAGTTGATATGTGTCAGCCAGTTGCAACACCTGAGTTTGGAAAATGTCAGATTGGCCAGTTTAAGTCCCGAACCCCTCCGAATTCTGCTAGTAAAAGCTGCACACACCCTGGTAGACCTGAACTTGGAGGACTGTCACATTAAGGATAGTTATCTTTATGCCATCTTACCTGCGCTGAGCCGTTGCCTCCAGCTCAGGACCTTCAGTTTCTATGGGAACCCACTCTCCATGGGTGCTCTGAAGAGACTGCTACGCAGCACTGCCAACTTGGAAAACCTATACAGGGAGCTGTATCCTGTTCCCCGGGATTGCTATGTAGACAATGGCACTCTCCATATGGAACTCACACGCAACCATTGCAATGAGCTTATTGGCATACTGAAAACCTTTTGGCGGTCAGAGAGGATCTATTTTGGTACTGACCGCTGCCATCGATGCAACAATCGATATATCTACAACAAAACGTCAATGTGTAGGTGTCGGAGGTTCATTGGCTAGTTGCGTGCAATTACCAAAAGCTTTCTGTGGACTCTAGGAGAAGGCATAGGTGTCTGGTCAGAGGACACAAACAAATACAGCACATGGTTTTAGACTGATGCTGCAACTTGAGGGAAAAGTTAGTTGATGCTAGATTCATGATGAGGGAGAAAGTTTGTGGGCAGTTGTCATAGGAGTGTGTTACAGCAAGATAAGGATGTTACCCCAGCATGGAGATTACAAACTCATGTTCTGAAATTGTGTCTTTCCTACCTCGATTAACATGGTTTACAGTTTTAAATCTTCCCGATAAAATAAACTAGTTATAGATACAATAACATTCTCTCCCAAGCATTTTTTTTTTTGAGACAGGGTTTCTCTGTCCTAGAACTCAATCTGTAGACCAGACTGACCTCAAACTCAAAGAGATCACCTGCCTCTGCCTCCCCAGTGCCACCACCGCAAAGCCCCAAGGATTTTTGAGAATCCATCAAATCGCAAGTGTGTGACTATTTGTACCCAAGGGTGCCATCTAGAGATTGTGGTAATCTCTGGGATGTATTGCAGATGTAATCCAGGATAAACAAAGGAGGAAAAGGAACTGAGGTTTAAGGCACAGTTCCATATGCTTACATTTTGGGGGAGCTCCAAATTTAAACAACTTTAATTTTCCTGAGGATTTTTGTGAGTGTCTCACTTGTGTGTTTGTGGTATCCTGAATATGCCTGGTGCCTATGGGGGCTGCAAAGAGGGGTATCAGATCCCATGGAACTGGAGCTACATGTAATTAGAAGCTGCTGCGTGGGTACTGGGAACTATTTGTTCTCTGCAAAAGCAAGTGTTCTTAGCATAGTGGTCCATGCCTGCACGGGGATCTGAATTACTGACAGGCCACTGCTGCAGAGTGAGAGACCCTAGCTAATTTATATAAATTTGTGTGAGAAGAGTCCAGAAGAAGGGTATTGGATACCTTGTAGCTGGGTTACAGGTGGCTGTGGGCAGTCTGAGGGTGCTGGGGCTGAATTAATGTCCTCTGGAAGAACAACTTGTCTTGACTACTAAGCCATCTCCAAGTCCCCACATTTTACTTTTCAGTCACATTTTTTTTAATGGTAGTATGTACTACAATAATGGAGGAACACAGAAGAAATGGGGTTCTCTTATTCAATTATCTGGTTCCTGGGAATCAAAGTCAGATGTCAACCTTGATGGCCAGTGTCTTTACCAGATGAATCACCTCACTGGACCTGGTTTGAGCTTTTGCTTTTCCTGTTATGGTGCTTTAGTTTTTGGGGGGGTGGGTTGGGTTGGGGGGAGTTGTTATCTGTTGACTGAAACATGCTACATAGATTACCCTGGTCTCAACACCAGCAACCCTTGCTTCAGTTTCCAAATGACAGGAGGCAACAGCTCCTTTAACACTTTGAATCTCTCATTCTGACAGAATCCAACTATGGTAGCATCACAATCCTGCCTCTTTTTCTATTTTTATTTTTATTTTTGGTTTTTGGAGACAGTTTCTCTGGCTTTGGAGGCTGTCCTGGATCTAGCTCTTGTAGACCAGACTGGTCTTGAACTCACAGAGATTCACCTCCTGAGTGCTGGGATCAAAGGCCTGCACCACCAAGGCCCGCCTCTGCCTTTCCTCTTCTTGGATGAGTGAACCATCACATGAAGTTGCACCTTTTAGTTTCTTTTTTTTTCCCCTGTTTTTTTTTTCTCTTCGAGATAGGGTTTCTCTGTGGTTTGGTGGCTGTTCTGGAACTAGCTCTTGTAGACCATGCTGGTCTCGAACTCACAGAGATCCGCCTGCCTCTGCCTCTGCCTCCAGAGTGCTGGGATTAAAGGCGTGCGCCACCAATGCCTGGCGTTTCCCTTTTATTTTAACACTTAATTACACAGTAATCCCAGTTCCCTCTCCCATCCTTCCACTCTCCCTACCTTCCCGCCCCAACCCCTCTCCACTCAGAGAGGGTGGATAGTAGACACAGAGAAAAGGATAACCAGCCAACAACCCACAAACCCAGAGAAGCTAAGAAACAAGGAGGACTCTGAGACACACATGGGCTCCCCTGGAAGGGGAGAGGGACAAGATCTGAGTAAATTTGGGGCATGGGGAGAAGGTAGGAGAAAGAGAAACGGGGAGGGATCAGGAAGGTCAAGTTGGGGAACAGAGGAGAGCAAGGAAAGAGATCCATTAATATAGGGATCTATATCACCATGGGCTCAACAAGAAACCTGGCACTAGGGAAATTTCCAGAATCCACAAGGACACCCATAAGGATCTAAGCAATAGTGGAGAGGCTCCCTGAAATGCCCTTGCCCTATAATGAGATAGAGCCTTCATCCAGTAGCTGATGGAAGCAGAAGCAGAGATTCACAGCCAAGCACTGAGCAGAATGCCTGGAATCCAGTTGCAGAGAGGGAGGACTGATGAGCAAAGGGGTCAAGACCAGGCTGGGGAAACCCACAGCAACAGCTGACCTGAGCAAGTGGGAGCTCATGGATTCCAGACCGACAACTGGGGAACCTGCATAAGATCAAACTAGGACCTCTCAATGTGGGTGACAGTTGGGTGGCTTGGACAGATTGTGGGGATACTAGCAGGGGAACCAGTATTTATCCCAGGTGCATGTCTTTTTGGAGCCGTTCCCAATGCAGAGATTGCTTAGCCTAGAAACAGTGGTGAGGGCCTTGGTTCCTGTATCCAGTGATGCACATTTTAGCTTAAGATTTATTTTTAAGCTGGGCATTGGTGCCCCACACCTTTAATCCCAACACTGGGGAGGCAGAGGCAGGCAGATCTCTGTGAGTTCGAGGCCAGCCTGGTCTCCAGAGCGAGTGCTAGGATAGGCTCCAAAGCTACACAGAGAAACCCTGTCTCGAAAAACAAAACTCTCTCTCTCTCTCTCTCTCTCTCTATATATATATATATAAATATATATATATTTTCATTCTATCTGTGGGCGGAGGAGCAGAGGTATGAGTGTGCATGTGTCAGTGCCCTCAAGCCCCAGAAGATACCAGAGTTGGCCTTATAGGTGCTTGTGAGCAACCTGTGTGGGAGCTGGAAGCCAAACTCTAGTCCTCTGCAAGAGCAGGTAGTGCTTTAACAGCTGTGCCGTCTCTCCAGTCCCCCCACTAAATCCTTTAGTATCTAAACTCCACTCAGGAGAGTTTATTCACTTGTTCATGTGCGGGTACTTGGTACCATAGTATGTCTGTGGAGGTCAGAGGACAACCTGGAGGAGGTGGGGTTTTTTGGTTTTTTGTTTTTGTTTTCCATGATATATGTCATGGGGATTGAAACAAGTCATTAGTGTAGACAACAAGCACCTTCCTGGCCCTCACATCTTTTAAAAATAATACACACACACACACACACAAACACGGGCACAAGCACGAGCATATATATGTTTATAAAGCCCATAGCTCCAGGCACACAGAAGAAACACATTTTGTACAGAGAAAACACTTTAGCACAAAGTATGAGTGTGAATAGTGTGACCTAAAAGAGCTTTTGTGTGGCGCCACCCATTGGATCACAGGTAACCAGACTTCAAAGAAAACAAGTCTGCTCTCTCCTGCAACCATCATGCCAGTAGTTCCTCAGTTAAGAGTGGGCCTTACAAGCCCCTCCCCTGTCTATATGGCAATCTCACTGGCTTGATCTTGTGCACAATAGCCATATGCCTGCATTTCACAGCACTCTTTCTGACTTTCTGGGTCTGGCGTTCACTCCACCTCTCCTGTCATGTTCTTGAGGGCAGGAGTGTGATGGACATATGCCATTTAGGCCTAAGCATTTTGACCAGTTGAGTCTCATATTAACATCTGCCCCCTGCAAAGAGAAGCTTCTCTGACTGAGTTTGAGAGCAGCACTATAGTAGGGTATAAAAATCCTTAGGACAGCTGTTCTCCATTTTAACAATGCTGTGACCCTTTAAACAGTTCTCATGCTGGGGTGACCCCAACCATAATATTTTTTGGTTTTTGTTTTTTGAGACAGGGTTTCACTGTGACTTTCACAGGCTGTCCTGGATCTAGCTCTTATAGACCAGGCTGGTCTCGAACTCACAGAGATCCACCTGACTCTGCCTCCAGAGTGCTAGGATTAAAGGCGTGTGCCACCACTGCCGGCTATAAAATTAGTTTTGTTGCTACTTCATGACTATAATTTTGCTACTCTCTCTTTTTTAAAGAGTTTATTTATTATGTATACAGTCTTCTGCCTGCATGCCAGCAGAGGGCACCAGATGTCATTCAAGGTGGTTGGAGGCCACCATGTGGTGGCTGGGAATTGCACTCAGGACCTCTGAAAGAACAGTCAGTGCTCTTAACTGCTGAGCCATCTCTCCAGCCCCAAATTTGCTACTCTTATGAATTGTAATGCGAATATCAGTGTTTTCCTATGGTCTCAGGCGACCCTCCTAAATGTGGCAAGACACACAGATTGAGAAACACTGGTTTATGCGCTGAGGGAATTTCTCAATGTTTAGAGTATAGTCATTTCTATTATTATTATTACTGGGTTTTTTTAAGACAGGGTTTCTCTGTAGCTTTGGAAGCTGTCCTGGAACTTGTCCTGTAGACCAAGCTGGCCTTGAACTCACAGAGATCCGCCTCTGTCTCCCTCCAGAGTTCTGTGGTGAAAGGCATGCACCACCACTGCCCAGCTGAGCATAGTCATTTCTTATAGAGGACCCGTGTTTGGTTCCTAGCGACCACATGAGGTGGTTCACAGTGGCCTATAACTACAGTTCCAGGAGATCTCATGTCCCTTTCTGTCCTCAAAAGGCACCTACAGCCACCCCCACACATAAATAAGTGAATCTTTAAAAAATAAGCCTTTATGGCCGGGTGTTGGTGACACACGCCTTTAATCCCAGCACTCGGGAGGCAGAGGCGGGAGGATCTCCGTAATTATGAGGCCTGCCTGGTCTCCAGAGCTACTACCAGGATGGGCTCCAAGCTTTACACAGAGAAACCCTCTCTCGAAAAACCAAACCAAAACAAACCAAACCAAAACAAAACAAAACGAAATAAAAGCCTTTATGGGGCTGGTGAGATGGCTTAGGGCTTAGGAGCACTGGCTGCTTCCAGAGGTCCCAAGTTCATACCCAGCCACCACAAGGTGGCTCACAACCATCTGTAATGAGATCTGGCGCCCTCTTCTGGAACGTTTATACATAATAAATAAATAGAATTAAAAATATGCCATTTGACCAGAGGACCATTTACTGAAGCAGTAACTACCCCGGCCTGTGACCTCTGGAGCTTTAGGCTTTTGACCAGCTGTGCAGCATCCAGCTTACATTTCCTCTGGAGCAGGACTCAAGTCCAATCGCAAAGGGGACAATTCCCCCATAATGGTCATGTTACTATTGCACCAGATTGTACATCTTCCAGGCAGCATGGTAGCATTCAGGATTTACATTCCTGAATACCATTGATGTCTTTCAGCAGCCCGCATATTGTGTTCTGGAGCTGTGGAAACTAGCCAACAGGAAGTTCCCCAAAGCCAGACGGATTTCTCTCTGCCCTCTAACCATCATTGTACTGTCTTCTGCAATAAATGTCAGATGATTTCAGAATACCCAGTTATGATGGACACTTGGCTTGCTACAGCTGTTTTACTCTAGTGTTTTGGAGTTCCGTCTATGCCCCGTTCCGTTATTTGCTGTCTAATTATGATGGACACCCAAGGACAGTAGCAATAGCCAGTGTTGATTTGGGGGCCCTCTTGACCATTACTTTTGGAAGCTGTGTGGCACCGAGATTATTTTGTCATTTGTATCTTCTGCTGCTGGGCCTGTTGACTCAAGCAAGACATATCAACTTTTCATCCATCCATCCATCTATCTATCTATCTATCTATCTATCTATCTATCCATCCATTTGTTGAAGTCTATTTCATGAGCTCTTTATGTATGTTAGTTATTAACCCTCAGTTGGATGTTGTATGCCTTTTTGACCTATGGACAGTGTAGTTTGCCTTACAGAAACTTTTCAGATTCGTGAAGTCCCATTCTTTTAATTGTTGATCTGGGTGCCTGTGCTCTTGTTGTGTTTAGGAAGTTGTGTCTTCTGCTAAGGTATTCAAGGCTATTCCCTACTTTCTCTTCTGTCGGGTTCAGTGTGTCTGGTATAATGTTGAGGTCTTTGATCCACTTGGACTTGAGTTTTGTGTGGGGTAATAAATGTGTGTCTGTTTGCATTCTTTTACATGCAGGAATTCAGTTAGACCAGCACCACTTGTTGAAGATGCATTCTTTTTTTTTTACTGTGTATTTCTGGCCTAATAAAAATCTGGTGTCCAAGCCTGGTCTACAAGAACTAGTTCCAGGACAGCCTCCAAAGCCACAGTGAAAACCTGTCTCGAAAAACAAAAACAAAACAAAACAAAATCTGGTGTCCAGCTGTGTGTTGGTGGCACACGCCTTTATTATCAGCACTCAGGAGTCATAGGCAGGTCGATCTCTGTGAGTTCGAGGCTAGCTTGGTCTACAGAGAGTTCCAGGACAGGCTCCAAAGCTATAGAGAGAAACCCTGTCTTGCAAAGCAAATAAACAAACAAAAATCTAGTGCCCATAGGTATTTGGATTTATGTCTGGAGACGACAAACTTCTTTTTTTTCTCTTCGAGACAGGGTTTCTCTGTGGCTTTGGAGGCTGAACTAGCTCTTGTAGACCAGGCTGGTCTCAAACTCACAGAGATCCACCTGCCTCTGCCTCCCAAGTGCTGAGATTAAAGGCGTGTGCCACCAACGCCCAGTGAGAAGACATACTTCTAATGCAGATGTTTAAGGGAAGATTTATCTTTAGTCCAGAACTTTTGTGGCTGCAAAGTCCACCTTTACGCTGGGCGCCACCTTCTGCTGGCAGGCTGAATAAAGGACATGGAAGAAGGCAGCTTCTTTTCTCTTTGCAGCCTGTTCCTGCTCTTGCTAGCAAATGCGCTCTTTCACTGGCATTCGAGCTACATTTTGGGGATTACAGCATATACTGAAGAATACCTGAGGCTGGATACTTTATGGAATGAACAACTACTGACTCTTAGAACTGCAGTTGGAAAACTGACATTGTTGGATTATCTGGACCTCAGCCTTTAAGCCATTCTAAAAAATCTCCTCCACATACCTCCAGGGCCCTGGCTGTCCTGAAACCCCCTATGTTAGACCAGGCTGTCCTCTAACTCACAGATTGATCTTCATCTGCCTCAAATTAGGGGTTAAAAGTGTGCACCAACATGCCTGGCATAAACCCCTTTTCTTCATTAAATTCTATTTTCAGTTAATTAATCAGTTAATTTTTTTTTTTTTTGAAACAGGATTTCTTTTGTAGTCCTGGCTGTCGTGGAACTCACTCTGTAGACCAGGCTGGCCTTGAACTCACATAAATCTGACTGTCTTTGGGATTAAAGTTGTATGCCACTACCTCCTGGTGTTAAAGTTCTATATTCATTTATCTTCGACACAGGGTTTCTCTGGGGCTATGGAAACTGTCTTGGAATTCTCTCTGTAGACCCGGCTAGTCTCGAACACACAAAAATCTGCCTACCTCTGCCTCCTGAATGCTGGTATTAAAGGTGTGAGTCACCAATGCCCGGCCCCAAATCTTATTTTGCTTTTATTTTTATTCGAGCATGTTCTTGAACTCCTGATTCTAGATTGTGGGTATGTGTCACTATGCTTGGCTTGCTATTGCTGTTTAACTGTGATGTTTTTTGAGATCAGTCTGTACCCTGTTCTGTTATTTGGTCTTATATAATATGGTAGCTTTCAGCCGAGAGTGACTCTATTTATTTTGTTTGTTTTTGGTTTTTTTTGAGACAGGGTTTCTCTGTGTAGCTTTGAAGCCTATCCTGACACTCGCTCTGGAGAACAGGCTGTCCTCGAACTCACAGGGATCCGCCTGCCTCCCGAGTGCTGGGATTAAAGGCATGTGCCACCACCGCCTGGCTGAGTGACTCTATTTTGTAACAGCGGTTTCTCTGTTTCCATTCAAATACTGAGGCTGAATAACTGGTCTCATCTGTGATGAAACAAACACCTGCAGTCTGGCATTGCCCTGCAAAAACAGATGCATGGATGAATCATGTCTTCCCCCCTCCCCCCCCCGGAGAAAACACTGCCATGCATGAGCTGAGCAACTTGAATCAGAATCTTATGGACTGGCTAACCCCCCATAGATGGGCTTTAAGCAGTCAAGTGCACTTTTTTTTTTTTTTTTTGCTGTTTGAGGCAGAGTTGTAGTAGAATATTGTTTTAAGGTGTGTGACTTTGGTTTATGCTGCATTTGTTTAACTCTGCAAAGCTGTGTTACTGTGCCTGTCTAAAACACCTGATGGTCTAATAAAGAGATGAAAGGCCAATAATGAGGCAGGAGCAAGGACAGGTGGGGCTGCAGGCAGGGAGGATCAATAGAAGGAAGAAAAGCAGAGAGAGAAGAAAAGAAGGACACCAGGGGTCAGCCACCCAGTCACCCAGCCAGCCATGGAGTAAGAAGGAAAGTAAGCTACACAGAAGTAAGAAAGATAAAAGCCCAGAGGAAAAAGGTAGGCAGGTTAGTTTAAGTTAAGAAAAGCTGTCAAGAAACAAGCCATGCTAATGCTAGCATTGATAACGAAGAATAAGCCTCCATGTGTGATTTATTTGGGAGCTGGGTAGTGGGCCCCCCGCAAAAGGTCAAAGAGTAAAACATCGCACGACACTGAGGTCTGGCTATGTAACCAAGGGTGGCCTGGAACTATGTAGGTCCTGTTGGCCTCAAACTCAAAGATCCCCCTGCCTCTGCCTGAGTGCTGGGAATATAGACATAGACCTCCACATCAGGCTCATGCATACTTTTATTATAAATTTCATTAATTATTAATTTAAAAGCTCAAAACATCAAGCACTACAGATTTTAGCATATTATCTTATTTAGCCAGAGAGTCTCATGTAGCCCTGGCAGGTCTCAAACTTAACGAGGTAGCCATTAATGATCTTAACTCCTGGTTTCGCTTCCTCTCCCTCTCATGCTGCACTTTGTCCAGCTTTTGCATTTTTTCTCAATACTCCTGTTCAAAATGATGATCAAATAAGAAAGGGTCAGGAGAGTTGGCTGAGTTGATGAAAGCACTTGCCATACAAGCCTGAAGGACTTGAGTTTGATTCCTAGAACCCACTGTGGAAAAAGAGAAACAATTCCCAAATGATGTCCTCTGACCTCGAGACACACACACTCTGTGGCATGTACACACCTGTAATCACAATGCAGTAAACACACACAAACACACACCACACTCAACACCCCTTTCACTGTGTGGAAGTCAAATGACTATTTTCAAAAAAGTTCTAAAGGTGGCTGGTTCAGCCGCAATTCATGAAACTCCATTTTCAGAAGACAACAGCAACTACTCAAGGGCAGGATGTCTGTAAGCACTAAAGAAAACACCGTGTACACATAATCAAACCATCATTCCTACTTCTCAAACAGTTCCCACATCAGGCAGTGTAAAGCATTATCAACACCAGATCAGACAGCCGTCACTAAGCAGTGATCTGTGGAGGTTCAAGAGTTGGCTTGGGAATTAAGAGCACTGGCTGCACACCGGGTGGTAATTAAGAGCACTGAGTACTTTAATACCAGTACTCTGGAGGCAGAGGCAGGCGGATCTCTGTGAATTCAAGGCCAGCCTTGGCTACAAGAGCTAGTTCCAGGACAGCCTCCAAAGCCATAGAAAAACCCTGTCTTGAATGTCCCCCAAAAAAGAGCACTGGCTGCTCTTCAAAAGGACTGCAGTTCCATTCTCAGCCCCTACATTTAATTGGAGTTAAAGATTAACCATCTGTAACTCCAATTCCAGGGGATAGACACCCTCTTCAAGCCTCTGTAGGAGCATGGAACCCACATGGTCTATCTAGACACATACAGAAAACATATACATTAATAAATCTAAATATATATATCTCTATATGGCACAGATATACATCTATGTACATAGACATATCCGGTGGCTGATAATGGCTTAGCAGGTAACACGAGTCCTGTTCAAACATGAAGATTTGAGTTCAGATTCTGCAGCATCCAGGTAAACAGTGGTACCTGCGATGGGGGAGTATATCTGCAAACCGTGTGCTTTGGTTGGGTACGGATGTAGCAGACAGTGGACAGAATCTGGGAGGATGCTGCTCAGCCAGTCAACCCAAAGAAGCGAGCACCAGGTTCTCCAAACAACTTAGGTGAAGTCATGGTGACCTGTGGACTTCACACAGACATTCACAGGCATGCACCCTGAACACAAACTAGCACCCCTCTTCCAACACAGGAGAGGAGGAACATGCAAGACAGAACTGAGCAGCAAAGACGATGGACCAGAGCTTGGAGGTGGTGGTGCATGCTTTTGATCCCAGCACTTGTAGGCAGAGGCAGGCGGATCTCTGTGAGTTCGAGGACAGCCTTGTCTACAGAGTGCAGGATAGCCTCCAGAGCTACAGAGAGGAACCCTGTCTCCAAAAACCAAACCAAACAAACAGGAAAAGATGATGGACTGTGTCTGCCTTACAGTTCAAAGTGTATTCGTGAGATCAGACGAAATCGAACAAATCTGTCTACTTGGATGACATAACCCATAACTTAGCACTCCAGAGGGGCAGGGAACAGCTCCAGGATTAGCTGGCTCAGGTTGGCTGTGTGATACAGAAGGCCCTTTAGGACTGCCATTGAGATGTCATTGTCATAGAAACTGACCCTAGTGAGCTGATAGCACTAGCTCAGAGCAGGTAAAAGAGCACTGAGCTGCGAGTCCTTCATCCTACAATGTTCTGATTCCAAGGCCTGCAGAGTGTTTACAACACTCTAGGAAAACTCCAAGAGTCACAGGACTCAGAGCAGATAAAACAACACTTCCCAATTCCAGATGCTTGAAATGATTGGAGGCTCTGACAATGGACAAAACACTCGTCTGGCCAGGTGGTGGTGGCTCACGCCTTTAATCCCAGCACTTTTGAGGCAGACACAGATGGATCTCTGTGAGTTCAAGGCTAAGCTGGGCTACTGAGTGAGTTCCAGGACAGCCTCCAAAGCTACAGAGAAAACCTGTCTCAAACCCTCCCTCCTTCCCCCTCCCGGCACACACACACACACACACACACACACACACACACACACACACACACACAAAAATGTCTCCAAGTCTGACTGTGAGAACTTTTGGAGAGAGATGGACAGGGGCTCCAAGGGGATCTTCAGATACCTAAGGAGAGACCAAGGGGTTAGTTTGGCACATAGTGATGGGTAGCCAGGGCCAGTGTGACCATGGCATAGCAGTGAGTACCCAGTACAGCCTGCTCACTCAAATCACACCATTCTAGGCTGCAGCCAGTCACCATCATGGTAAGACACGACCATTATTGTGAAATTTGCTGTGACTGGTGGTCAGACGTCAAGTCGCACTAGTCTATACCAGAAAAGGGGACTATTCATTGTGGTAGCAGAAAGAGCTCTCGCTGCTTCCTTACCTGAACAACTGACAGATGTGGTCACTGAGAAGGTAGGCACCAACCATGGGGAGATGCTGGAGACACCTGAGTTTGGAGAACTGAAAAATGAACTCGGTGACTATCTTCTCTATGTCTGTTCACTGTATTTACAAGACTGAAGAGGTTATCATGGGGAAGGATTACAGAGAGTTTGTGAACCTGGGCAGTGGTGGTTCACATCTGTAATCCCAACACTCAGGAGGCAGAGGCAGGAGAATCTCTGTGAGGTCAAGGCCACCCTGGTCTACAGAGAGTTCCAGGACAGGCTCCAAAGCCACAGAGAAACCCTGTGTCAAAATAAAAAAGAATGAGAAAGAGAAGGGGGGAGGAGAGAAAGGAAGGAAGGAGGGAAGAAAGGAGGGAAGAAAGAAAGGAAGGAAGGAAGGAAGGAAGGAAGGAAGGTTTTGTGAAGATTTTTCATCTGACCAAGGCAAAGGGAAAAACGTGCCAGTGTGAACAGACTCCAGCCTGTTTCTCAGTTCCAACTCCTTCACACTATCTTGCTGGAAAATCTTCAAGACCTTGACAGTGTACACAGACAATCCCCAAAGCTGCATTTTCCCACAGCACGGCTGCAGGGAACCTCTTCTCTCCTGGGTCCACTGTAACAGTGATGTTTGGTGTTCATCCAGACTGAACCCAAGGCAAAGGTCCACCTTCAAATGCCACCTTCAAGTGTATCTAGAAAGGTGTTTTGCTCTTCACTTTTCACACACAGTGTCTTCTGAGCAGTCTCCATCCTGTCTCTCAGCCCATGTGCACCAGAAATCGTGGTGCACACTCCTCAGCTTGAGCATCTGAAGCTTCTGCCTCCTGTGAGTAAAACAGGTAGAAACGTGAGGAGGTTCAAAAGACCGAACCTAGAGCCAGCATTTCCTAGGCATCTCCAGCGTCAGCAAGTCCCTGCTCTGCTGTGTTCTCTGCTTTTTAAAGTGCTGGGTCCCCATGCAGCAACTCACGATTGCCAGGCAAGGGCTCTGTGCCTTCGCTCAATCTGGAGACCTGTCCAGCTCCCTCCATTCATTACTCTATACTTGTGCTGTCATTATTTCTATGAACTGGTGGAGACACAGGGACAGACTCATTCTCCTGTAGCTCCATCAGCTCCAAGCTGTTTCACAGACTTAACATACATTTGCTACGAGGCCCCAACCGCTGTCCGGGACTCTGCAATTCTCCAAGATGATCCCACCAGGAGCCTCTGCCCCAACTTTGACCCCATTCTCCAGGAGTCCAGATGCACCTTCCCCATATCCAGAGGTGTGCCATTTGCCATTCCATGGTTATCGCTTACTTCTAGGGAACGTTTCCTGTCAGCTGCATGTCTACACCAAGCAGCACAGCTTGCGATACCCTTACATCAGGGAATTTCATCAGCCCTCCCACAGGGAGGCAGGGAGCGAGCAGGTGCTGCCGAACACCGCTAAAGCTTCACAGCCATTTTCAGGACATGCCTGTAATTTATTTTATCTATTATCATGGAGCGTGTATGTGAGTCTGTATGTAGGTCCTTCTCGGCCACAGTAACAATGTGGAGGTTTCTCTCTCTCTCTCTCTCTCTCTCTCTCTCTCTCTCTCTAAGACCTGGCCTATGTTCACCGGGATAGATTTGAACTCACAGAAATCCTCATGCCCCTGCCTACCTTGAGCTAGAATTAAAGGTACTTGCCACCATTCTTGGCCTCACAGGATAACCTTCAAGGTTCTGTTTTCTTTTTGCACAGGAAATTCTGGGGATTACTGTAAGGTATTTGCCCTTGTCTAGCAATCTCTCTTCCCTTGAGCCACCCCAGTGTTTCTCAATCTGACTTTCTCTCTAAGCCTAAGGATAGAGGAATCATCTCAGAGCCAGCACTCTGCATGCTGTGGCCACATGTCAGTAATTCTCAGTCCAAGCTCATGGACTGGGTTATCACTGTGCTCCTGGATTCCCCATATCCCTAACACCCACCACTTAATGATGGCACATTTGACACTGTCACTTCCATGGATACTCTAGGTTTCCACGTGGATGACCAGGTGGAGACTGAGAAAACTTATCCCTTGCACCCTGGGACTGGAATGCAGTGGATGCTCAGGGTGACCATGCATTGCAAAGTCGGGGTCCAGTTAGTGTTAAGAGGCACCAACACTCTAGAGGCTGAGCAAGGGAGATCTAGATTTGGGGTACATGGTCAAACCTAGGATCAAAATCAAAATAGAAGGAACCCAAACCCAGGTCCTGGAAATTCCACAAACACTAGCAGAGTGGGCATATTCTACACAGGCCAATCCAACTGATTTCCTAGTACAGTGGTAGCAGGCAGGGTGAACACTGGAACTGAAGATTTGGAATGTGGCTGAGGAGGGTGAGCGCTTTCCTAATACACAGCAGGACTTGGTTGGATCCACAGAAAGGCATGGACCAGGTGGTAGTCATTTGAATGTAATTGGCCCCCATAAGCTCATTAGGAGAAACACTTTTGGGAGTGTGGCCTTGTTGAAGTAGGTGTGGCCTTGCTGAAAGAAGTGTGTCAATGTGGGGGTCTTGCTTTGGGTCTTCTTTCTTTAAGCATCATTCAGTGTCATAATTAACCTATTTCTGACACATATAGGACTACCATCTACTTTTCCAACATCATGTCTGTTTGTCTGGTACCAAGTCCAGCCATGATGATAAGGGAATGAACCAATGAAAATGAAAATGAGCCACCTCTATGAAACCTTTTCCCTTATTAGAGTTGCCCTGAAGACAGGCATAGGACCTTTCCTCCCAGCACTCGAGAGGCAGAGGCAAGTGGATCTCTGTGAGTTCAAGACCAGCCTGGTGTACAAGAGCTAGTTCTGGGACATCCTCCAAACACACAGAGAAACCCTGTGTCAAAACAACAACAACAACAACAAAGGGGTATCCTGGCTGGGGTTTAGTACCCTCTCAAGCTCTCAGGGTCTTTTCTCACTCTGAAATAATAACATCTTTCCTCCCAATTATTCTTCCCAGCTCTACCTTCCAAACAATAACTGCCATCTGATTGGATGCTTGAGTCCCAAAAGATGACTTTTTTATCACTGTCTAAATGGACATTATTCCTTTTGTGAAAAAAAAATAAGAAAACCCAAGACTAGCCTGAGTGTCACTAGCTTTTATTTTACTTTTTTATGTTTCCATTTGTGTACCTAGTTTGGATTAATTTGGTGTGTACATGTGCTCACCGATCTCTAGGAGTTTAAGCAGACACTCTAGCCTCTAGGATTCTGAGATTCGCTATTGTTTCTCTGAAATTTATTCCTGCTTGCTCACCTACTTGATTTTGTGTGTAAAGTTTCCCTATAAGACTGGCAGTCAAGTTTCTCAGGCTAGCAGTTAACAGACAATGTAACTGAAGGTGACCTTGAACTTTAGGCTCCTCCTGCTCTCCCAAATGCAAGAATTGCAGGTTTTTACCACCACGACTCAACTGTGTCACAATGTCCAATACCCCTTTCTAAAATGCCTTCCAGTCCTGATCTGATCCCTGAGTGGCCACCCAGCTCATCCTCCAGATTCCTGGATAGTATGGGACTGAGGCATGCTACGTGTCATCATGAGGTGGAAGGAAGTGGAGACGGGGTGAAGGGAAGGAGCTCATTCATGCCCCACCCCATGAGCACTGACTGGGGTGCCGACACTTAGCCCCAGGAACACAGATTGGGAGGGGAAGAGCTGACTAGGATACAGGAAACCATGTCTCATGGATGATACTTACTTTACTTTCTCTAATGGACTGAGGCACAAAAGTCGGTGGCTACAATCAGCTGAGGCAGAGGCTCATGTCTCAGATGCAGGTTCTTCAGCCCAAGCTGGACTGGAAGAGATGAGACAGAGGTGGGGTGGACAGGATTCCCTCAGAAGGGAATGTCCTCATGGCCATGTTCCTACCTGAGCCATTCTATTATCCTGAAGATCTTTGGTATTGCATGAAGGTGGGGTCCCAGCTTAGAGCTTGGCGTGAAGATCCTGGTTCGTGTCCCTGTCTCTCTACAGGTGAATTTGAGCAAATAACAGGCCTAAGAGGATACTTGATTCCTTATGAGAGCCACTGGTACTTTATCAATTTAGGAGACTCAGTGCATCTGGGGCCGACATTAGAAGGAACACCTGTTTGGAAATGTAGCAGAGAAGTGTGATCCAGGCAGGAAGTTCTATAGCAAGGAGACTCATATTGAAGCAAAGGAGAAACAGGAAGGGTCTCTCTTCCCCTCCGCTCCTGCTCCAGCATTACAGTGATTCACCAGCAAGGATGGACGCCAATAAGGAGTCCGATAAGGTAAGTCTTGTAAAATACATAGGTTTATGACAGTTAAGACTGAGTTAAGAGATGAGAAATTCTAGTCATGGGCCAAGCAGCACTGAACCTAATACAAGTTTCTGTGTGTTCATTTGGGCCTAACTCAGAGAGGTGGCTGGCATAAAGCACACACGTGGCAATGGGGCTCAGGAAGCTTTTAGCGGAAAGATTTATCGTAACACTACTTCTTCAGTGTCAAAATATGTAACATTACAGAATGCATGATTGTGATATTTGGCCACAGGGTGCTTTTGTGTTGTGAATCATGTGTAGCACTTTCTAGCAGATATTCATGGTAAGGAGATTGTGTCTGAGATGCTGCTACTTTGGCAGTCTCTCTCTCTCTTTTTATTTATTTGGTTTATCGAGACAGGGTTTCTCTTTGTAGCTTTGGAGCCTATCCTGGCACTTGCTCTGGAGACCAGGCTGACCTCGAACTCACAGAGAACTGCCTGCCTCTGCCTCCCGAGTGCTGGGATTAAAGGCATGTGCCAACAACGCCCAGCACGTTGGCTGTCTCTTATGTTCAGATTGTCCAAGATTTTTTTTTTTTCATTTGTGGGATAAAGAGTTTATTTCACCTTGCAGCTTATAAGACCCTCACTCAAGGGAAGCTGGGGCAGGAACTGAAACATACCTGTCTGAAGGACAGTGCTAACGGGCTCATTCCCCATCGCTTACTCAGTCTGGTTTTTTATACCATTCAGGACCACACTGCCCTTCAATGGATGGGTCCACCCATAGCAATGTTGATCAAGAAAATGCCCACAGGCCAGTTTGGTGGATGATTTTCTCAATCAAAAGTACCCTCTTGCAAGCTGGGCAGTGGTGGAGCATGCCTTTATTCCCAGCACTTGGAGGCAGAGGCAGGAGGATCTGAGTTTGAGGATAGACTCCTCTATAGAGCTACTTCCAGGGTGGCTACTTGCACAGAGAAATCATCTCTGTACATAGAAACAAAAAGCTCCCTCTTCCAGAAGGACCCCTGTAGAGGAAAGCTGTAGCCTCGCCTTCTTAGGGGCTGGCTACAGGTGTGCCTGACCAGGCTTGTGAGGGCGTGGTCAGAGTGACATAGTGGGACTGCGTTTTTGGTTTTTGATTTCTCTTTGCTTCTTGCTGTACAGACCTCTACCACTCCAGCTGGCTAGGTTGCTCTGTAAGTAAGGCTTTTCCCTATTAAATACCCTTACATTTCTACCTGACTCCTTATTGGTAATTTCCCACTATAGACCCCAGCCTGTGTCAAGTTGATATTAAACACCAGCCAGCCAATCAATATAAAAAAGTTTAATGTGGGCATGTGCTTGTCTGTGGCTGTGTGCAGCATCTTTGCACAGGTACCCAAGGAAGCCAGAATATGTGGATACTGGAGCTGGAGATACATGAAGTTGTGAACACCTGACCAGAATTCAGGAAACTAAACTCAGGTCCTACCTCTCTAAGACTTTACTGAACACATATTTGAAGCAGTGTGTGTGTGTGTGTGTGTGTGTGTGTTTGCACCAAGTTCATGCAGTGCCTGTGGAGGTCATAAATTATGTGTGATCCCTATTACAGCGGGTTCTGAGTCACCACATATTTACTGAGAACCTATCCTAAGTCCCTTAAAATAAGAAGTCCTTGGCGGGTGCACCCCTTTAATCCCAGCACTTGGGAGGCAGAAGCATCTCTGTGAGTTTGAAGCCAGCCTGGTCTCCAGAGCGAGTGCCAGGACAGGCTCCAAGCTTCACAGAGAAACACTGTCTGGAAAAAAAACTACAATAAAAATAAATAAGTCCTTTTCGAATTTCTCAGCTGTCCTCTAGCTCTCTTGTCATGACATTTCTATTTTTGTTCAGATTCTAATAGAAGGCATGCATACATGTGACACTGTACAGATGAAGCAGGATATATTTAGGAATATTTACACATGTACATATAGTGTACATATGTATATTTGCATGTAATACCCATAAAAAAAGATCATGTGTTTGAATAGCAATGAGCGATAAGCGTGGTATTTAAGAGATGGGAGAAATGTGTGATTCTATTAAAGAATGTAAAAAGAAAATATGTAATTGGCGAAAGTTCCTCAGTTATGTTCTATGCAATTCAGCATCCAGTCATAGTATTTAATCATGGAATCATTGCAGCAAGTTCATCTTGGGTGTGCTTGCCCATGACACAACATTCCTTTTCAAAATTTTTTATATTACTAATATTATTATACATGTCAATCCTAAGTCCCTCACCTACCCTCCTCTCCTGCCCCTCCCCAACTAACACTGTACCTATTCCATATGCTTTCTGCTCCCCAATGAGGTGAGGACTTCTGTAAGGGGTCTTCAGAGTCTGTTCCACCCCCTTGTGACACTACATTCTTGCCATTAACTGCTTGTGTAGGATTGAGGTCAATGTTGGAGTCAGCTTGCCCATTCCATTAAATGGGTGTTATTTTTTTGATACAGGGTATCTCTGTGGCTTTGGAGGCTGTCCTGGAAGTAGCTCTTGTAGACCAGGCTGGTCTCTGATTCAAACTCAGATTGGCAAGGCTGGCCCCAGGTACCCTTTACCCATTGAGCAATCTTGACAACCCATATCTTATAATGCTAACAATCAAGAAAAAACAAAAGCTGTGACACAATATTCTTTATTGCTGCCTGCTTATACAGATACAAACCAATGGCTCTGCTCAGACACTCATTAACGAGGTGGATCTCTGTGAGTTGAGGGCAGCCTGGACCATAGAGTTAGTTTCTGGACAGCCAGTGCTATTCAGAGAAACCCTGTCATACAAACCAAAAAAATAAAATAAAATAAAGGGAGGCACACTGGGAATTTATTAATGGGAATTTCTTATGCAGATCCTAGGGACTGGCAATACTTTAGGACAGGACATGGACCTTTGTTCATCTCCTGGAGGTCTTGATGTACAGGTAGCCAGCCAGAGTCGGGAACCGTGAACTATAGACAGGTGACCTACAATCACCTGGGTTTGCTGAAGTCTGTTGCAGACCCCATTCATCTGTAAGTGACAGGAAGTGGATGAGGAGTCTCTGGTCAGCCTGTTCATCTCCTAATCCTTTGCCTTTTGTCTTTCTTAGGTCATCTTTGAAGGCCCCACAGCCCCTCCTAGCTTGAGTACCCTGGATTGCAGTCTGATGCTCATTTATCACAACTGCCTTCCTCAACCTTGCTTTGCCTCCATTGCTACTTTGAAGGACCCCGACCTCCAGAAGCAGGTTAATGACCTGGATGCACAGCAGAGAGAATATCATCTCAGCATCACTTTGTATGCTGGAGAAAGGCCCTGCAGAGGCAATCCTGAGAGGTGCTCCATTTGGAAATGGAGAACTCTTTCTCTCTCCACAAGACAGGCAACCTGACTGAATAGATGTGCTCTGCAATGCCAGGCTCTTTGTTCTGTCTCTACTCAGTGTGATGGAAAGAAAACCATGTGCAGTAATGTTCAAAACCTCATCTTCTGAGGTCCTCGGGATGAGAAGCCTGTCTTATGCATTCATGTCTCATTACCCAGAAGGCATTAGAGGGAGCACTCATAGAGTATGGTCTCCAGTTCATAGATATAATGATTGCCACAGTCATAGCAGGCCGTGCTCTTAAAGCGGAGTGATTTTAACTCCCTTATAGAGATGAGTGTGTCCTTGAGCATAGCACAACGTTGGGAAAATTCCTCTATTTGTGTGTATCCAAAGTGATCATAGGCCTCCTTGGGAGCAGGGTACTGCTCCTTGGTCAGCTGCCTTAGGTTGGCAGTGTGGCGCAGAAGTTCTTTCGGCGTGTCTGTGGAGAAATCATTGTCTTTGAGATTGATGGTGGTGAGTTGGGAGAATTGACTCAGGGCAGGGAGAGGAATCCTGATGTCAGCATCCTGCATCCCACAGTCTTTTATTTTCAGGGTCTGCAGAGTGTCTGCAACACTCTCTAAGAAAATCCTGAGAGAAATAAAATCCAAATCACCTAAAATGTCTCCTCTCAAGTACAGATGTTTCAGCCCAGAGTGACTCCACCGGGCAAAGGAATCCAAGTCTGACTGTGAGAACTTGCACAGAGAGATGGACAGGCACTCCAAGGGGGTCTTCAGGCACCTAAGAGGAGATCAAGGGTTATTTTGAAACACACTGGTGGGTTTATGGTAGAGGTAGAGGGGACCATGTGGCCAGGGTGAGTGTGACCATGGGTTTGCAATGAGCAGTCAAGCCTTTGGACTCTGCTTACTCAGGTCACACCCCTTCCACCCTGGGGCATCACCTTCATGGTGGGACTGGTGCATACCACAGCTAACTTTCCTATTCTTCAGTGATAAGCAGCCACCTACAGTTGTGATGGATACCACTAGGCTAGAGGGCCCACAGGAAGAGAAAGAAGGGGCCTACATGGTCACATGTCAGGCTGCCTCCTGAAGAATCACTGCCTCCCTGTCACAGGCTCTACACTTGTTCACTCTTCAGCTTTTCCATTTGCTGTCGTCATAGCCCACTCCTGCTCAATAGAGCCTCACACTGTTTGGTAATTTGGGGCAGCCTGGGACGGGTTCTCCCAGATCTAAACACACGGCTCGCCTGGGAAACTGCGTGTCTGAGTCCTCCCCTCCCTATGCAGTGCCCTCTTCTTTGTCCTGTTCCTCACATTAGATCTGACAGGATTGCTCTGGAGGAAACTGCACAGATTTCCACCCTCACGAGATCTAACCTACAGTGTTGTCCTTCAACCACGGCAGCTCCCTCCACACAACCCATCACACTTCATTGCTCAGCGATGTGAGGTCATGAGGGCCCTTGAGTCATTTCCCAGGGAAGAAGACCATCCTCACATATTCCTCGTGAAAGAAATGCACGGCGGTCTGCAGAACCCAGGTGCCCTCTACTCTCTGGTGTAGGAAAGAAGGTCTGCTCTCCATCTTCTTACCTAAGCAACTGATTCATGTGATCATTTAGGAAATAGACATCCTGTATGGTGAGATGCTGCAGACAGCTGAGTTTTGAAAAGAGAGAAATGACCGAGGTGACATGCTTCTCCTCTCCAGCAGTGGCAGTCCTTCCTTGGAAGACACACATTAGCAGCTTTTTTTGAAGATTCCTCATCCTTCTCAAATAGGTACAAAGTTTGCCAATGTGGAGAGACTCCCCACTGTATTTAGTTCCAACTCTTCGATAAGCTCAGGCTGTAAAATTTTGAAGACATTCTTGACGCTGTGGAATGGCAATGTCCCAACCTTCAGCTTCTCACAGCACAGCTGCAGGGAAGGCCTTCTCTCCTCCACCCACTCCAACAGCTGTGCCTGGTATTGATCCAGGGGGAGGCAAAGTTCAGCGACGATCTTTATACGATGCTTCAGTGTTGATAAACAATGGCCCTTCTGCACTGGAACATTCCTCAAGTCAACCACTTGAAGCTTCTGCCCTCTGTGGATACAAGAGAAATGACAGGAGGTAAGTTGAGACCCAAGACTGTTTTCTCCTAATCTGATGGTGTTTTTCCTCTCTCTGTCTTCTTCCTATTTGTGGTTTTCAGTGCTGGCTCTCCCACCTGTAACCAGAAAATGCCAATGTCCTTGTATATTTATCAGAGTTAATTGGGTCATTTGTGATTTCTATAGTTTAGTTCAGTGAGAGTATGCTAAGAATGTCAGGGTGACCTTGAACTCAAGGTTATTCAGGCCATTATGACAAATAAGTCACTCAAATACCTTGACAGAGCTGATCTTTTTTCAATCTAGATCGGGCATTTTTGTGCACAGCTTTAATCCTAGCACTAGGGGCAGAGGCAGGATGATCTCTGAGTGTGAGTCCAGCTTAGACTACACAGTGAGCTCCAATCCAGGAGGTGTTGGTAGGCTATTTAGTCACAGCAGGGGAGAGACAGAGAAAGTATCTAAAGGACGTGCTAAATTTCCAGTGGTTAATGGTATCTTTGCTTCCATGCTTTCCCAGGATATTTATTCCTGCAAGCCAGTCATAATGGGAGACCACGGCCCCCCACCACTCCAGCAGCTTGCAAAGAGAGCATAATGAAGAAGGCGGCCTTGTTCATTTCGGCTCTGGACGTCCTACCCAGGTTGCCACCCCAAGCAATGTTTGCGGTGGCCTTCAAGAACATACTTACAAACATCCTGAGAGCCACGGTACCAGACTGGCCCTTCCCATGGCCTCCTGCTGGATTTATTTATTTATTTATTCATTTGGTTTTTTGAGACAGGGTTTCTGTGTGTAGATTTGGAGCTTATCCTGGCACTGGCTCTGGAGACCAGGCTGGCCTAGAACTCACAGAGATCCACCTACCTCTGCCTCCCGAGTGCTGGAATTAAAGGCATGTGCCACCAGCGCCCCGCAGGAGATCTGATCTTAATCCACCTGGATACCTTGTGTATCAAAAAGGGAGAGTTGGGTGGAGCCTCAATTATTCAGTCAGATTATAGTCTTTGGCTGGCAAGTGCAGGGCTATAAAGGAGAAGGAGGTTCTGTGGAAAGGTGTGTTTTGTGCAGAGCAATCAGAGTAACCTTCAGCATCTTGGTGTCTGGCGCCTCTTGGAGTCACTGCCTATCCCTGCTGGAATCTGGAGACCTGTTTCCAGTGTTCAAATCAGGTAAGTCCCTTAGCTCCATCAAGAAACCCCATCTCACCCAGCACAGTCTAGGCTTGGGTTGTCCTCATTGAACCACTTATCTCTCTTGTAGTTTCCTGGATATATATATATATATATATATATATATATATATATATATATATATTTAGATGAGAGCTTCAGATTTAACCCTGCCTGGCCTGGATTTCACAGATTCTTTCAGAGCAGAATATCAAAGTCATTATTTAAGTCTGCAGTTTCTGTGTTTAGAGACAGCCCCACTGTGAAAATCAGGGTGGCCATGAACTCCAGGAAATACTGGGAGTTAAGTGTGACTCATTCATATGCTTTGGCTGTGGGATATTTTCCTCCCTCCCCCCTCTCATTCTCTCTCTCTGTTATTCCATAAGAGACAGGATTTTTCTGTAGTGCTGGCTGTCCTGGAACTGTCTCTGTAGACCAGTGGTATTGAACTCATTGAAATAGGCAAATGGAAAAAGAAAGATTCGTGAGGCAAAGCTGATGTGATATGTAGACAAGAATTAGATCGTAAGCGGTGTCTTGTCTCATCATCTGGGATTTCTCCCTCTTTTATCAACAGGTCCAAACTGAGAGTGCTTGATTTGGTAAATACGAACCTTGACTTCTGGAGACTGAAAGCTGGAAGCTCACCACAATCCATGAGGAAGGAGCAGACAGCGGCGATCTGTCCTAACTCTGGGCAGAAGCCTTTCACAGTATTTCTTGAACTAGAAATCATAGGATCCTTTACAGTGCATGTATTCCACACCTGTTCCAGTGGGCCAGCCGGGGAAAAGCTTCTGTTAATCTATGCTGTAGAAAGCTCCACGTTTGGAATACACCTGTCTTCTCTTGCACACAGTTCTCCAACATGTTACACTTAGACTGTATCCAGGAGCTGCAATTGTGTCTGCTGAAGTTTTGTATCATGGCACACATTTATCCTTACATGGGGCAGAGGAGAAATCTGCACACCCTCTCCCTAATAAGCATTTGCAGTCCCTTCCCGAGTCATCTGCTGCAGAGGCAAAATGCCTAAGCCAGTTTCATTCTCAGTTATCCAAACTCCTCCCCTGCCTCAGGAATCTCTATTTAGATGAAGTCCACATATTAAAAGGCTGCCTTGAAGAGTGGCTCAGGTAAGGAAGGATGGAGAGGCTTCTCCAGAACATAGTAAACACATCCATATATTTACAAGGTAGGGGGTCATGATGGTCTGCCCACTGTCGTCAACCTAGCAGTGGTGGACACAGAGGACAGCGAGCAGAGGAGCTCTATGCCAAGCCATGTGTGAAGAGGCACCAGCATGCCTGGAATTGCTCATGTGTGAAAGGTTGGTATCCAAAAAGGAGTTGAGTAGAGGGGAAATATATGATACTAGGCTTGAAGTTGGGCATATGGGACATGGCTGTGGTGGTTACATACTCCTCAGGGGACTTTTCAGGACACTGCTAGAATGAATCTGAATCCAACATAGGGACAGACTAGATTTGGGAAAAGCATCATCTGCCTCGCTTTCAATCCTATCAAGCCTGGTCAACACCATTTGGCACAACTAATCTCTTGATCTCTCCTAGGTGCCTGAAGAAGCCCTTGGTAACCCTGTCAATCACTTCCTGCCAGCTCTCACATTCAGACCTGGATTGCCTGAGCCAGTGCCTGATCATCTGTGACCTTAAACATCTGAACCTGAGTGGTGTAGAGCTCTCTGTTTCTTGTCGTAAGCTGCTTGCCGTTCTGCTCGAAGAATCAAAGGTACCCTGCAAACCGTGGAATTGGAGGAGTGCCACTTGACGGATCATCATGTCAATGCCATCTTGCCTGCCCTGACCCAATGCTCCGAGCTTACCAAGATCAATTTGTACCATAATGATATCTCTCTGCTTGTCCTGAAGAAACTTCTACATCACACAGCCAAAATGAGAAGTCTGACCCAGGAGGAATATCCCGCCCCTCTGGAATGCTATGACAACTCTACAATACTTAGAGAAAAATTTATCCAACTGTGTTCTGAGCTGCAGGACACACTCCTGGTAGAAGTGTGCATTCCAGGCAAGTCGTCTTTGCAACAAGGGAATGTAATTTCTGTTTTAGGAGCTGTTTCTATGGCCAGGAGGCCAAATTTTGCTCCTGTTAAGATGCAGGATAGGTTGCTTCCTAGAATGCAAGCCCAGTATGGGGAGTGTGTGTACACTGTGTACATCCTGGATTGCAAATAAAAAAGGTGTTGAGGTTTTTCGGTTGATAGTGTATCTTCGTCAAAGCACACAGCCCCCTTGTTCCCAGCATTTCAATACCAGTCTCATTCCCCATCACCGTCCTCAGGTCAACCTTGAAGCTAAAGAACGTCATGGCATCTTAGTCTCCCATCATGAGGAACTATTGGTGACAGTGATAAATACATTTTGAAGAAAATGGTGTGCAAAGGTTTCAAATCACAGACTGAGGCTGACATGGAGAAATATGGAAAAGAGGGGGCGGGACACATGCATTTCCAAGTGAAAGACAGTTAGAGACTCCTAAATGTTCTGGTAGCTGGTAAGGTACAGTGTGTTCCCAGAAGCCTGGAGAAGTACTATCTGGTTTCTTTCACAGTGAATCTGGGGACACAGAACAGAGGTCTTTATATTCACAGCCTTAAGAGCGCCAGGAATCACCGGGCACTGGTGGCACATGCCTTTAATCCCAGCACTCGGCAGGCAGAAGCAGGAGGATCTTTGATTTCGAGACCAGCCTGGTCTACAAGAACCAGTTCCAGGACAGCCTCCAAAGCCACCGAGAAACCCTGCCTCAGAAAAACAAAAACAAAAACAAACAAAAAGCCAGGAATCTTAATCACACTGTGTTGCCTCCTCAATGGAGATACAAATCAATACATTCCATCTAGAAAATTTTGGAGATGATAATGGGCCCCAACCCCCATGGGGTCTCTCTGAGTTGCCTGTCAGTCAATAACCACAGGTGCATCCTCTTTTCTATCTTTTTGTTTTGTTTTGTTGTTCGAGACAGGGTTTCTCTGTGTAGCTTTGGAGCCTATCCTGGCACTCGCTCTGGAGACCAGGCTGGCCTCACACTCACAGAGATCCACCTGCCTCTGCCTCCCAAGTGCTGGGATTAAACACGTGAGCCACCGACGCCCGGAGCATCACTTTTCTAATCCTTGCTCCACAGGCATCACAAGCAGCGTTTGTCCACTGTGCTGTAAGTCTGTATATAGGCTGCTCACTTCCTGGAATAAGGATGGAGACACACATCCTCTTAGCATGCGCCCGCCCAGACGTCTCCCGGACGTCTCTGCTTCTAGCTAAATTTCCAGGCTTTCACCCGATGCCTTGCATTTGTTTGTGGTATACCCAGAGTGGATTTTGTTTAGGACTTGGTGAGTTTTGTTATCTGTGAAGGCAGACTGACTTCACCCAAACTTCCCATAGTGATTTTTCCAGTTTCTTCTCTCCCTTGACCATTACCTGTCTATAAAGGAGACATCACGTGTACTTTATGACCTGATGGCTTAATAAAAGACCCAGAGTTTGATATTGGGCTCAAAGTTAAGGCTGAATATTGAAGGGACCATCTCCCCATTTTGGCAGCCATAACAGCCTAGCATGTTCCTGCCTGACCTTGCCTTGGTCACTAGAATGTCAGATGCCTGCCTCATGACAAGGAACCAATCAGAAGTTAGCTGGTGGTGCTATGCTCTCCGGCTCTGGGTCTGCTTTACTGACAAGTGCACAGCAATAATGCACAGAGCATAGCAACAGCCCTGGGATGTTCTATGGGCCATAACAACCAGTTGACCAATCAACACAGTTTGGCAAGCCCTCGAAGCTTGCCAAGGAGGCACACCAATTCTGAGCCTGTGTGTACCCGTAGACACTCTCCTTAAGCTGCCCTATAAGATCTCTATGCAGTGGCTTTGCAGCGTCTTTCCCAGCAATCTGCCATAGTGGATGGATGAAAGGCCGGAGCTAACATGGGGTCAGCTAGTTAAACAAGTGCAATAGAACCTCTTGTGGGGCTGCAGAGATGGCTCAGAGGTTAAGAGCACTGACTGCACTTCCAGAGCTCCTGTGTTCAATTCCCAGCAAAGACATGGTGGCTCACAACCATCCCTTATGAGATCTGGTGCCCTCTTCTGGTGTGCAGATATACATGGAAGCAGAATGTTGGATACATAATAAAGAAATAAAATCTTAAAAAAAAAACCAAACAAACAAAACTTCTTGTTTGCATGAAGTTTTTGCCTCACTGGGTGATTGGGGTGACATGGTCCTGTGCTGAGATGCTGGGGGCCTAAGCCTCCGGGGGTCTTTCAATATTAGTAAAGCAAAGCAGTTGGCCAATAGCTTCTCACCTCTACCTCAGCCTGAATGGGCTGATTCTGAATCCAGGAGCTCTCACCAAGCCCCAGATTGTAACCTCTCCTCAGTGTGGCTGGAGAATTAATGCCTTTATTCTCTTTAATGCTGGAGAATGAATGCCCCATTCTCTCTTTGCTACCGTCTTTTATACCCCTCTAGTCGTGGGATTTAAGGTGTGAGCTATAATTCTCTTTTGGACTGATTCAATTGTGCAGATCTGGGTGGCCTTGGACTCACAGACATCTCTCTATCTCTTAATCCAGAGTCCTAGGATTAAAAGTAAGTACTACCACTTCCTAGCTTCTGGCTGCTGGGATTAGAGGTATGTATCACCACTGCGTGATCTCTATAGCTTTAGGCTGACTTTGCTTTTCTGGATCCTCAGTCAAGCTTTAATAAATCATAACTAATATGCTACTACAGCTGGTCTCTAAACTAGATTTGGGGCTTTTAGTTGTAGAACGCACCCTCATTTATTTTGCACCTGAAATCAGGCTGATTAGACTGTTTGCTTCCTGGAACACTTGCTCTAATTGTACTATGTTTTATGTATGCTGCAAGTGAACGGCTGGTATTAGAGTTCCCCACATCTGCTGACAATGTCAAAGAGGCGCTGGGTTTTGTTTCTTTCTTTTGGTGTTTTTTTTTTTAAGATTTTATTTCTTATGCATATAACATTCTGGTACCATGTATATCTGCACACCAGAAGAGGGCACTAAATATCATAACAGATGATTGTGAGCCACCACGTGGTTGCTGGGAATTGAACACAGGACCTCTGACAAACAGGAGAAAATCTGCAGGAGGATACCAATGAAGGGACCAGCTCCCCATTTCGGCAGCCATGACAGTAACACGTGCTTGACTGACCTTGTCCTAGACACTAGAAAGTCAGATGCCTGCCTGGTATCAAGGAACCAATCAGAAGTTACCTGGTGGTGCTATGCTTTACGGCTCTGGGTGTGCTTTATGGACAAGTGCACAGCAATGACTCACAGAGCATAGCAACCACCCTGGGAGGGTCTATGGGTCATAACAACCAGTTGACCAATCAACACAGGGCAAACACTCCAAGCCTGGAGGCACATCAATCCTGAGCCAGTGCTTACCCCTAGACACTCCCCTTAAGCTGCCTCATAAGATCTCTATGCATCTGCTTCCAGCTGTCTTTCTAGCCACCCGCCATGGTGGGTGGATGAAAGACCGGAACTAACAGGGGGTTAGCTCATTAAACAACTCTAATAAAGCCTCATGCAGTTTACATCAGCTTCTGCCTCCGCATAGTGATTGGGGTGGTCACGGTCCTGGGCTAGGATTCTGGAGGCCTGAGCATTCCGGGGGCGGGAATGGGGGGGGTTTACACCGCTATATTTCCAGGTTCATATTTCCTTCCTAATGTCACATGATCTCCAAACCTCAACCCAGGTGTCTCAGTTTTTACCCTCAGTAGCTTCATGTCCTAACCCCAGGACTGCATGACAAACACTCTCTGGCTTTGGGTCCAGCCTGAATTACATTATGACACCCTGTCCCACAAAATATCTGTTCATAACCTGGGCATGAGGTTCACTCAAAACAGATCCTAATGCTGAGGCAGAGTAGATGCCATTACTTGGGGCCTATCTTGGCTATGTAATGAGGTCTAGGCGAAGCCAAGGTTCTAGAGGCTCTATGTAAAAGGGAAATTTCCTTAAAGTTAAAAAAAAGAATAAGAAAGAAGAGGAGGAGGAGGAGGAGGAGGAAGAAAGTCTTGGTGTTTGTGCAGTGACTCAATGAAGGGGAAAAACAAGGCTCCAGTATTGTTAGAGCAGTGGCTGTGGCCCTGCGTGGTTCTGTAATGACAGGGGAAAGGGATCCCCCATCAGATCCAGGCTGGCTTCTGGTCGGGTATCACCAACCTGAGCAGAATGGTATCAAGCACGCCATAGATGTCTTCCGAGGACCTAAGCTGTCCTGTGGGTGGCATCCACAACCCTGGCTGCCTACCAGGTGGCTAGCATCTACCTGAGCCAAATGGCGTTGGTGAGGGGTGGGGATGGGGTCATGGATGTCTTTCTGCCAGTCCAGGCCTCAAGTACCCAGGCCGGTCTGTAGGGACAGCCTGCAATGACATCATTCAGGTAGTTTTCTCAGTACCCCAACAAGGAGGCAGGGAAAGGAACAGACTTGCCCTCATGTGTGTGTCTGACAACAAAGGATCCCTTGAACCCTGGTGGGAAGAGAGTTAGTTGAGGTTAGAGGATCAAATAAGATGTGCTATGTCTTGGGACTGGAGAAATGGCTCTGTAGTTAAGAACACTAGTTGCTCTTTCAGAGACCCTGAGTTCAAGTCCCAGCAACCACCTGACTGTGCAATCAACTGGAATGAGGCTGTAACACATCCTCCCCACCCCACCCACCATTGGGCTGATAGTTTGCATTCTTGCATTCAGACCTAGTCTGAAGGAGGGAACCAGGAAGTAATGCCTAGTCACGCCTAGTCAGAGACAATCAGCAGACCCCAAGGAACAGTGGGTCACCCTTAGTCACAGATGATCAGCAGACCCCAAAAAGGTCCCAACAAATAAGAGTTGGTGCCTTCTTCTGGCCAGCAGGGATCCATGAGTTCCACTGGCCTCTGCTTCCTGAGTACTGGGATTAAAAGTGTGCACCACCAATGACCTGCTCTTTATGGATATTTTGAGATGGGATTTCACAAGGAACCTGAGGTTAGTGGGCACTCTGCATGTTGCCCTAAACAGACTCCATCTCTCAACAATCCTGCCTTAATCTGCCTTGTGTTATGTTGTAAGCTGTCATATCTGTCTAAGTTTTTTTTTTTACATGTATAATATAGTTGTGAGAGAAGGCTGATCTTGAACTCAGAGATCCACCTCCTTTTGTCTCCTTGTGCTGGAATTAAAGGCTTGTGCCACCTTGCCGGCCTGCACATCTTTTTACTTAATGACTTTTTCTCTCTTCTTTTCCTTTTCTATTTTCAGGTCTGTGAGCTTTTGCCTATGTGTGTGCACCATGTGGGCTCAATACAGCTGCCTGAATACTCTGAATGCCAGAAAGTGGCCTCCCTAGGACTGAAGGGAGAGATGAATGGGACCAGAGAAATGAACAGGGCCCTGGGCAAGGACAAAATTTACTCTTATCCATTGAGCTATTTCTACATGTCCTCAATGCCAATTATCACTTGATTAGACACCAATAAAGTTTTATTTTCTATTTTTGGGTTTGCACGAATGGGAACATGCCATGGCAAGTCCCGGATGTGAAAGACCCCTTGAGAGTCAGTGCTCTCCTTGCAGACACTGAAGTGTGGTCTTCATGTGGGTGCAGGCAGGGAATAGACCTGCTGAGCCAGCGCCAAGACGATCTGTGTCTAAGATCCAGGTTTGAGGGGCACGTGTGTGGATGCAGGAAACTCCACAATTGAGAGCCAGAGTGCGGTTGAATATTGAGCCTACCAGGTGCAGTTTAGTCTGGACAGTGTCAGGAGAATACGTGTCCAAACAGTAGGAAGGAGCTGGGCTGACGCCTGCTAGCTATAATACAGGATAACCTGTTGCAGGTCAGTTTCAATATAGTTCACCATGTCTCAAAAGGCAAATAGAGGAGGCTGGGAGATAGCTCAGTGGTCAACAATTACAGGACATGTACTGAGTTCAATACCCAATGCCACACACAGACACTAAGTGCTAGAGAGAAGCCTATTAAACAAAGGGCTGAAAATGAACATCAGAAAAGGGAAAACAGAAAGAAGTCACCCTGCCTTTTAATTTCCAACCAAAGTAACCTCTACTGCACGACCTGAACCAAGGATTTCATGTGTTTGTGTTTTTCAGAGATGAGAGCTCTTATAGCCCAGGATGGCCAAGCATTCTCCCATGTAGCCAAGGATGTCCTTCAATGATCCACTGCTCTTTCTCAAGTACTGGGCTCATGTACTACTGTGGATCTTCCCAAGGACTTATCCATCCTAGCAAGAACAGACTTTCTTCTGCCAGATTGCTGCTACCTCCCCTGTGAAGTCTCTATTTCCTCTTCTTTGCTCTGACACTTCTGGAAAATAAGATTAGAATGACTCTAGTGAGTCACCCTCACTCTTCTGTCTCTTGTGGCTTTCCAAAAATTTGATTTTCTTTCTTTCTTTCCTTTTTGTTCTCTCACAATAGGTCTCACTATATAGCCCTGGCTATGCTTGTACTCTAAATCATCCTGTCTCAGCCTCCAGAGTCTTGGTGCTATGCTGGTTTCAGCGGCACCAAGAAGGAAAAAGAAAGGGGGAAGGAGAGACGGGAAAGTGAATGAAGCATAAGAGGTTGTGGGCCTGAGGATCTGAACCGCCATAAGCAGACGAGAGGATTCCAAAGAGCTCGATGTGTTCCTGGGCAGCATTACAGAAACTGATTGATAGAGACCACAGGGCAGAATCAAAGGCTGACTATTTCCTGGAATCTCCTATCCCAGAGAGGCACCACTCAGAAGCAGATCTGAAACTAGAAACTTGGTTTACTTCCATAGGACCAGATGACAGATAGTCTCTGGTGCTGCCTCATTAAATTTGGGGGTCCTCATGGGTGGACCTTAAGACCCAGCCATGCCTCAACATCTTGTGGCCCCAAGGCTGCAAATCAGACCAAGCCGACACAGAGGTTTCCCTATTGGGTCCATCATTTCCAACCAACATAGGCTATCACAATCATTTGCTCTTACTCTTCATAGGAAAAGCCATAATGATTTAGAGAACTAAAGATACACAACAGACTGTTTCCCTTGTTACAGAGGTGTGGTTCAGGTATTGGAAGATCACAGCTCCCATAGCAATGTGAACATTATTTCACCCTACAGGTAAAATGGATTCTGAAGTCGAAATGGCAGCACCTAGGACAAGGGGCTTTTGCCTGTTCCCACCAAAAGGATGTCATTGATGGCCTGTTCATCTCAGATGACAAATCATTTAGAATGCTCTTGTGCAGTCAAAGGGTTCTAACACTGTCTTGTTTCACTTTACATTACAGACACATTCTGGATGTGAGGCAGGAGGCCTCCTCATGACATCTTCTACCTTAGTTTATAAATTACTAAAATAAAGCCCAGTCCCCCCACAGGAATCTAATGACATCGAATATGAAGCCAAATGCCCAACAGTTCTGAGAAGCTCCCCTGCCTTTCCCTGGCAGGCTCAGTCTGTGGAAAGCAGAGACTGGGTGAGGAGGGCAGATGACACAGGGAACTGCTGTGGAATAACCCTCTGTTACACTGTAAAGATTTTCACCCTAATAGATTTAATGAAAAACTGATTGGTCACTAGTCAGCCAGGCTGCATAGGAGGCAAAACCAACAAAGGATGATGGGAAGAGCAAGTCTATTTCAGAGGGTCACCAGCAAGTGCAGACAATCAAGGAGAGAATGCTGTACCCAGAAAAGGCACCAACAGTAGCCACCCAAGCCAGTCTGTGTCTGAAACATGAAACCAAACAAACAGAAACAACTTTCTGTACGGCAGCCTGAGGCTTGGTTTGAGCTCGTGGAATCAGGATCAGCCCTTTAAGCCTGAGGTACAGGTAAGAGGTAGAGGCTTTTTGGGTGCTTTGCCTCTCTGAACTTCAGCTTAAGCTTGAACCCCAATATCTGTCTCTTGGTCTGTCCTGTGTCTTGCTATACACAACATTAATCCCAGCATTCAGGAGGCAGATCTCTGAGGTCTGGGTCAGCCTGGTCTTCAGAGCAAGTTCCAGGACAGAGAAGTGCTGTGCAAAAAGCAATACAAAAGGAGTCCTAATTTTCACCGGGATCTCAGTTCACTCTCTTTCCTGAAAGGAGATCTAATTGACCTGAACATGCATTATTTAGATGCTCTTCCACTAAGGTAGGAAGATAACTAGTAAAACCCGGCTGTAGATTCCACTCCCCATGACAATGATTCCATAAAAGGCAAATCAGATACAAACAATAACATTAGTTAATTAATTAACAATACATAGACAAATCCTCAGCTTTTTGTGGTGACATGGGAATGAGTTCTTACTGTCACCATAGTCTCAGTTGATTCTATTTCTTGATAGGAGATCTCATCAAACAGGTCACACACAATTCATGCAACAGCACTCAGGCAGGAGGATTACTGAGACTTCCAGGTCAGCTCAGGTCGCATACTGATTTCATATTGGCCTGAGTTCCATGGAGAGAATTTACATGAAAAATTTCAAATACATTAAGGGCAGCAAGACACTGAATCCCAGAGCTGAGGGTCTGTGGAGAGTGTTATAGAGGTTTTTTGGAACTTGATATAATGTGGGATTTCATGCTTTCTTTCCCACATCTGATTCACTCAAGCCATGGATTTAAAAGTCCAAGTAGGATTGGAGGAAGAGATGCTCAGTTATCCAATCAGATGGCAGCTTTTGGCTGAGAGGTGGGGCTATGTGGGGTAGGTGTGAGAAGTAAGGGGGATAAAATGGCCAGGTTAGATACTGTCTGTTGGATCCTAAAGTGACTGTCAGGACCTGCTGGGATCTGAACACTTCTTGTGGATGTCCTGATCAGGTAAGCCATTCATCTCCTTCAGGACACAACCTTACCCAGGATCACCAGTCTATCAGTTAATTTCTGTATTTCTGATTTTGTTGTTTTGTTTGGCATGGCTATTTTGAAGCTGAAAATTCCTGTAGCTTAGGCTAGCCTAGAACTCCATATGCAGCTAAGTGTTATCAGTACTGAGACCTGGAGCTAACTTGCTGTGCCCTGCAATAGAGCGCTTAGGTTGCTATCTTCAAGGGCTAAGGCACACTGAGCAAGCACTGACCAACAATTCAAGTCTACCTTAGAAGTCCTTCATTCAAAGTGAGTCTAGAGTTATTAACTGAAGATGAAGAACATTCTCCAGAAGCAAACATGTGGCCAGGAATCCAGGAAAGCATAAGGTTGACAATTCTCATTGTTTGAACTCCTAAAAAGTGGTCTAGAGTTCAGTGTGGCTGAAGTTTTACCAACTATAGTGATTGTGTGTTTTTCACTGATTCCCCACGAGCTCCATTGATTGAATGCAAAGCACACATGGCTATGGGGGTCTTCAACTTTGCTCTCAAGTATCATGAGAGATATTTGAAGATTGCTGCCTTCAAAAGAGTCTGGCTCCGTTTTGATACTCCAGTTTCTCCTTGCCCAGGGCAGAGGGATTCAGGGGAACAGTGCTTGGGAATGGCAGAATAACAGAGAAGGGGCAAAGGGGCATGCTGAAAGTGTTTTGCCTGAAAGGATTTGTTCTCTGGGTATTTCTATAGCACCTGTGCATAGGAAGGTCAGGATGAGCTGCCCATCCACTCTCCAGCTGCTGGCAACAAGAAGTCTGCTACAAGATGAAGCCTTGGCTATCGCTGCTCTGAAGAACCTGCCCAAGGAACTCTTCCCACTGCTATTCAAAGGCGCCTTCGATGGCCAACAAAGGAACATCCTGAGGGCGATGGTTGAAGCCTGGCCCTTCAGATGCCTTCCTGTGTGAGCCCTGATGAAGACCCCTGACCTGAGACCTTGAAGGCTGTGCTTGATGGCCTTGATTTGCTGACTAAGCAGAAGGCTGGACCTAGGCAAGTGAGAACATGATAGAATGGAGGGGAAGAGTGGATGGAGCGAAGTGACTACAGAGTTCAGAACATGGTCCAAACAGAGTCAGAGCTTTCTTAGGGAAGTGAATCAATGAGAAAGGACAGTGGTGTGTGGACAGCACTGCTAATAGATGGAGTCAACACACAATGACTCTACCTCTCCCTCTTCTCTCTCAGCCACTAGAAATGGCAATAGTCTTTGTTTAAAGAATGGATTTAGGGAGGCAGATGCAGGTGGATCTCTGTGAGTTCGAGACAAGCCTGGTCTCCAGAGCAAGTGCCAGGATAGGCTCCAAAGCTACACAGAGAAACCCTGTCTTGAAAAAACAAAAACAAAACAAAAAAAAAAGAATTGACTTAAGGAAAGTTGATGTGTGGGTTGAAGGCAAATTACACAATGGCAGTCCTGTCATTTGATTGTCTTTCTTGTTTGACAAACAGGAGTAGCAACCTACAAGTGCTTGATCTCCTGGATGCCCAACATGTGTGGGCTGGGATAGAGGATGCTGTCTGCTCTTCAGATGTCGTTAGTGAGACCCAACCAGTGGTGGTGACTCATCCCATATGATGGGAAAAGAGGTTGTAACTTTGATGATGAACCTTTCGCTCAAGTCCAGGTATCTCTGCAAATACCTAAAATATTTCTGCTGGGGGGCCAGTCAGAGAAAAGATGTGCTGCAGGTGATCTGTGAAAAGCAGGAGTTTGGGGCCATCCCTGCCTCTAACCCTGTAAAGTTGCTGGAGGGATTGCACCAAGCTCTATACTGGAGTTGGAGGTGAATGTTCACTGGGATGTGAGAACCCTTGCAATGTTTACCCCTGGCCTGGGCCAGATGAGAAACCTTCAGAAACTCCCTCTCAAAGATATCTTCATGCCTTTGGAATGCATTAGCATCCAGGAGCTGAGAGAATGGTGTTGTAGAAAGATCATTACCCACTTCTCCCAATTCAGCTCTCTCCGACAAGACTATTTGAATGGTGTCTTCCTCCTGAATGAAAGACTGGATCATATGCTCAGATGCGGAAGGGTAGAGAGCTTGCTCCGCAAGTCAGAGAAGAACTTTGCCATTTAACATGAACCATGAGTGTACACCTGGGGCTTCCCAGCCACCCCAGAGTTTATACTGATATGACCTTAGGATGATTGTTCTAGTAGTCTTTCTGCTATTCAGGCATCCATGATGTAGAAAAGGTCTTTGCTAGGGACCTAGATGAGGGCAAAATAGATCTACAGAGGGGATGAGGTTTTAAACCACACGTAGCCCCATGTCAGCACCGTCCTCAGATCTCTATGCACAGTTTTCATCTCTCACACATTCCCAAAGGGACAGGTGCCCACTGATCATGGTAGGGCCTGAGTAAATGGAAAATGACTGAGGGTGATTAGGGCCCCAGGGAAGCCCTGTAAGCAGGACAGAGACTGTGCTACTTAGGTGAGGCTCATGGAGACCTATGCTGGCACACACAGCGATGGCTCTAAGTTCCCCCTTGCTGGTTCTTCTTGCTTTCCCATTGACACCATTTGTCATCTGATGAGGATTTGTGCTGAACAGTGCAGAGGTTCAGATCTGGGGGAAGAAACAGTCACAATGATGGTGCATGTATTGTTATTTCTCCATCAGGGTGCATCCTGAACTTGAACTTCCTGATGCTCTCAGAATGACCTCAGGACTAACTAGCCTCTGCTGCCTTGAAGTCAGCACCCTTTGTTTACCACTATTATACTTACTGAAGTAAACTCTCCTTTGTTTTTCTCTAGGTCCTTGGAGAGTCACTTAGAGAACCTTCCAATCACTTGCTGTATGCTATCAGAATCAGATGTGATGTACCTGTCCCAGTGTGTAAGCATCAATCAGCTCACACACCTGGACATGAGTGGTGTCAGCTTTTTAAATTTAAGTCATCAACTTCTAGGAAGACTGCTAGAGAGACTGCTAGATACACTGCAGACATTAAATCTGAAGGGTTGTATGCTAATGGTTTTCCAAGTAGGTGTCCTCCTCCCTGTCCTGAGCCAGTGTTCCCATCTGGTTGAGCTGAATTTTGTGAGGAACTTCCTGTCTCTGTCCAACCTTAAGAAGTTGCTGCAGAACACTGCCAACCTGAGACAGCTGACTCTGGCGACATACCCTGCTCCTGAAGAAGTCTATGAAGGCATCAGTAATGTCGAGCCAGACAGATTTGCCCAACATTGTTCAGAGCTCACGGAAACACTAAGGGCTATAAGAGAGCCCAAAGAAGTCTACTTTGTGAGTAGGAGGTGTCTAGATTGCCATGGATTCTGTGTCTATGATCTGGAAGCCTCCCTATGTTTATATTAGGAATGAATGAGGAGATTACTGCTGGGTTCTGAGAAATGAAAGTCAGGACTCAAGTGACTTATTAGAGACATGAGTTTGTCTGTTCAAGGTGATTTGGATTTATCTGGAAGTAATATTGTCCCATTGACTCAGACTAGAGAGAGAACCTTTGACCTGGGGATTCAGGGACTCCTGCTCTGCTGAGTGAAGGCCCAGCCTGAGACAGGAAAAGAGATTGGAAAATTGTAGGGCCTGCTTCCCAGAACAGTCAGGGTAGGAGTGTCTAGACACCGGGAGGGGATAAACACGGTGAAGAGTACACAGAGCATAATGGACTGGATGACTTGTGCTCTAGGTCTCTGTCTTTGTTTGGCCTCCATCTTCTCCCTTTCCACCTAACATAAATATTTCCAAAATCTGCACATATATTTCTTTTCTGAACTACAACGTTGACTGAAGAATGCACTGGTGTTGAGCATGCAGAATTCTCACTACTCAGGTGTGAACTCTCTTTCTCTGGACATTACTTCCCCCTCCATCCTTAGCATTACAATTTCCAGCAAGTTCAACTAACACCGTTGCATGAGAGAATGTGTTTCATACTTTCAATTTATTGAGTCAGCTCATTGACCATCTCATACTTGTTCGCTGTGATTACTGTGTTTGCACACTCTTGTGTCTCCTTGTCTCTACACCTTCTGCATCCTAGAACCTTCAGAGAAAATAATGATCCAACATGCCATGCTCTTGGCTATTTTCTACACCTCAGCTTCATGTAATCACAGACAGAAAGATAGACAAGAGTCTCTTGGAGAAATGGCTAGAGGTTAAGGGTGCTTACTGGTCCTTCTGGAGATCAGTGTTTGATTTCAACAGTTTACACTTGGAACAGTTCCAGGTTATCTGACATTTATTTCTGGTTTCTGGGAGGCCTTTAAGTTGTCTCCACCTCCACAGATAATGCCAACAAGCCCTCTAATATATATAATTAAGATGAGCTAAAACATAATATTAAAAAATTGTATAGAATTAAACCTGAAGCCTCTCTAGAGGTTGATAAACCCACTGGGCTTGACACATCAAGTATGAAAAGGCAAAAGGCAGGTGTACAGATGTTGCCCGTGTGTGATCTCCATAGCAGAGGATAAAGGCAGATTATGGCATGTTTGTGGTTAAGGCCTGTGGTTCCAACTATATGGGTAATACTTACCATGTATGAAGGAAAACATTGATCCCAGCTCTTTGCCATCAAAACCTCCCTCAAGATACTAAAGCTTCACAGCCATGTTTTCAGGACACGTCTTTTCTTTCATTTATTATCATGGAGTGTGTCTGTGAGTCTGTTTGTAGGTCCTTTGTGCCATTGTAACAATGTGGGGGTCACAAGACGCTCTTCTCTCCCTCCCTCCCTCTTCCCCAACCTTTCTCTCATTCTCTCCCCCTCCCTCTCTTTCTCTGTTTCTCTCTGTTTCCCCCTCCCTCCCTCCTTCTGCACCTTCCTCCCTCCCTCCCTCTCCCTCTGTCACTCAGACCTGACCTCACTACACAATTCAGGTTGTCCTTGAACTCACTGTGTTCACCAGGATGGATTTGAACTCACAGAAATCCACATGCCCCTGCCTACCTTGAGCTAGAATTAAAGGTACTTGCCACCATTCTTGACCTCACAGGATAACCTTCAAAGTTCAGTTTCTCTTTGCACAAGATATTCTGGGGATCACTGTAAGGTATTTGTACTTGTCTAGCAATCTCTCTTCCCTTGAGCCACCCCAGTGTTCCACAATCTGACTTTCTCTCTAAGCCCAAGGATAGAGGAAGCATCTCCCAGCCAGCACTCTGCATGCTGTGGCCACATGTCAGTAATTCTCAGTCCAAGCTCATGGACTGGGTTATCACTGTGCTCCTGGATTCCCCATATCCCTAACACCCACCACTTAATGATGGCACATTTGACACTGTCACTTCCATGGATACTCTAGGTCTCCACGTGGATGACCAGGTGGAGACTGAGAAAACTTATCCCTTGCACCCTGGGACTGGAATGCAGTGGATGCTCAGGGTGACTATGCATCGCAAAGTCCAGGTCCAGTTAGTGTTAAGAGGCACCAACACTCTAGAGGCTGATCTACGGAGATGTAGATTTGGGGTACATGGTCAAACCTAGGATCAAAATCAAAATAGAAGGAACCCAAACCCAGGTCCTGGAAAATCCACAAACACTAGCAGAGTGAGCATATTCTACACAGGCCAATCCAATTGATTTTCTTATACAGAGGTAGCAGGCCGGGTGAGCATTGGAATTGAAGATTTGGAATGTGGCTGAGGGGGGTGAGCAATTTCCTAATACACAGCAGACCTTGGTTGGATCCACAGAAAGGCAGGGAGCAGGTGGTAGCCGTTTGAATGTAATTGGCCCCCATAAGCTCATAAGGAGGAACCCTTTTGGGAGGTTAGGCTTTGTTGAAGTAGGTGGGGCCTTGCTGAAGAAGTGTGTCCCTGTGGGGCTGGCTTTGGGTCTTCTTTGTTTAATCATCACTCAGTGTCATTATTAACCTATTTCTGACACATATAGGACTGCCATCTACTTCTCCAACATCATGTCTGTTTGTCTGGTACCAAGTGCAGCCATGATGATAAGGGAATGAACCAATGAAAATGAAAATGAGCCACCTCTATGAAAGTTTTCCCTTATTAGAGTTGCCCTGAAGACAGGCATAGGCCCTTTCGTCCCAGCACTCGACAGGCAGAGGCTAGTGGATCTTTGTGGTTTCAAGACCAGCCTGGTGTACAAGAGCTAGTTCCAGGACAGCCTCCAAACACACAGAGAAACCCTGTGTCTAAACTAAAAAAAAAGAAAAAAAAAAAAGCGGATCCTGGCTGGGCTTTAGTACCTTCTCAGGGTCTTTTCCCACTCTGAAATAATAACATTCTTTCCTCGCAATTCTTCTTCCCAGCTCTATCTTCCAACCAATAACTGCCATCTGATTGGATGCTTGAGTCCCAAAAGATGACTTTTTTATCACGGTCTAAATGGACATTATTCCTTTTGTGAAAAAAATCAGAAAACCCGAGACTAGCCTGAATGTCACTAGCTTTTATTTTACTTTTTATGTTTCCATTTGTGTTCCTAGTTTGGATTAATTTGGTGTGTACATGTGGTCACAGATCTCTAGGAGTTTAAGCAGACACTCTAGCCTCTAGGATTCTGAGATTCCCTATTGTTTCTCTGAAATTTACTCCTGCTTGCTCCCCTACTTGATTTTGTGTGTATAGTTTCCCTATAGGACTGGCAGTCAAGTTTCTCAGGCTAGCAGTTAACAGACAATGTAACTGAAGGTGACCTTGAACTTTAGGTTCCTCCTGCTCTCCCAAATGCAAGAATTGCAGGTTTTTACCACCATGACTCAACTGTGTCACAATGTCCAATACCCCTTTCTAAAATGCCTTCCAGTCCTGATCTGATCCCTGAGTGGCCACCCAGCTCATCCTCCAGATTCCTGGATAGTATGGGACTGAGGCATGCTACCTGTCATCATGAGGTGGAAGGAAGTGGAGACGGGGTGAAGGGAAGGAGAATGCCATGTCCTTATTCCTTAACCTGCCATGTCGAACCCCCCATCTTTTTAAATAATAAGTAGAGGTGGGAATGAAAGGTTCAGGCTTTGCTGATCCACTCTACTGCCTTAAGAGCAGACCCCGCCCCCTGTCAACTGTCCGGGCAGGCAGTTTGCTGGGAAAACTTCTGTCAACTGTCAGGGCAGGAAAACTTCTGCATGCCCAGAGTCTTCAGCAGGCCATAATGCATGGTGGGTGATGTGGCGATGACTTAGCAAGTTTTCCAGTGCCTGCCCCAACTGTTGTCAGTGGTCGGGGTACGTCTCTTAAGGCGGTAGAGCGATCAGCAAAGCCTGAACATTTCACATAACTCTTCCGGGAAAGAACTTAGACTAGAGCAACAGTTATACTGCCATTCATTTTTGTTTGTTTGATTGTTTTGAGACAGGAGCTCACTATGTAGCTCTGGCTGTCCTGGAGTAGACTAGGTACCAGGCTGACTTGACCTCATTGAAACCTTCCAGCCCCTGGCTTGGAGTACTGGGCTAAAGTTCCTTTTCCACCATGTCTGCTTAATTTAAGGCTTTAAAAGTACATGAATAGCTGGACATTGGTGGCTCATGCCTTTAATCTCTGAACTCTGAATTCATACCCAGCCTGATCTACAGAATGAGTTTCAGGTTGGTCAGGTCTACAGAGAGAAACTGTGTGAAAAACCAATGCATGCGTGTGGTGTGTGTGTGTGTCAGTAGCCTCCAGGTAGTAACCGATCTGGACATCATCATTATAACATGCCTCAAAGCAGGAAGAAAAGGCTGGTGTGAGGTCAGGTTAGTCCAGTTCCTCTGCAGCATATATGTATCTGGTCTCTGGATTGCTTCTAAGCCTGCCTTAAAACTGGAGCCTGGGGCTGGAGAGATGGCTCAGAGGTTAAGATTACTGGCTGCTCTTCCAGTGGACCTGAGTTCAATTCCCAGCAACCACATGGTGGCTCACAACCATCTGTAATGAGATCAGGTGCCCACTTCTGGTGTGCAAGCATGCATGCAGATATAAAAAAATAAAATCTTAAAAAAAAAAAAAACAAAACTGGAGCCTGTCCTGGAAGCCTGTATGCCAGCACTAGGAGGCTTAGTGGATTGAAGCAGATGAGATGGATCCTTGCCTGGGTGATGCTGCAGTTCAAGACAACATGAGATCTTACAAAATGGAAAAAGAGACAGGATGCAGAAGAGCAGAAGAGGGGGAGGAGTAGGAATCAGGACAGTGTGTGAAACACAAACCTGTAGGCCCAGAACTCTGGAGACTGAAGACGGAAGAAGCTGTGCAGGTCGAGCATGGCTGGAGTTCATCTTGTCTTTAAAAGGCCAATAGAAGGGGCTGGGGTATTGCTCAGTGGTTGAGCACTTACCTGGCAAGTCCAAGGCCCAGATTCCCATTTCCAAACCACAAGTGCTCACTAGAAATAGAGATATGGCTGTAAAGAAGAGACTGAAGCCGGCAGTAGGCAGGCATAGGCAGGCAGATCTCTGTGAGTTTAAGATCCGTGTGGTCCACAGAACGAGTTCCAGGACAACCTCCAAAGCAATACAGAGAAACCCTGTCTTGGGAAAGAAAGAAAGGAAGAAAGGAAGGAGGAAGGAAGAAAGAAAGCATAAGACCCCTGGAAAGCTCAGGCTTCCAGGATCTTAGTCCAGGACCCCAGCCACCGAAATCACAGAATGGAGGGGAAAGCTTGATGCAAATTGCATGAGGCTTTATTGTAGTTTAAGGAGCTAACCCCATGTTAGCTCGGCTCTTTGATCCACCCGCCAGTTAGGATGGCTAGCAAAGACAGTTCTAAGCTGCTGCGTACAGATCATTATTGGGCAACGTAAGGGGAGTGTCTAGGGGTATGCACAGAATCAGGATCCATGTGCCTCCAGGCTTGGAGGGTTTGCCCTGTGTTGATTGGTCAACTGGTTGTTATGGCCCATAGGCCCTCCCAGGGTGGTTGTTATGCTCTGTGTGTCATTGCTGTGCGCTTGTCTGTAAAGCACACCCAGAGCTGTAAAGCATAGTGCCACCAGCTAACTTCTGATTGGTTCCTTGCCACGAGGCAGGCATCTGACCTCTAAGTGACCAAGGCAAGTTTGGGTTCCGCTGTTATGGCTGCCAAAATGGGGAGCTGGCCCATAAAAAGAAAGGGAGAATGAAAGGGAGAAAGAAGGAAAAGGGGCTGAAAATACAAAGAGGAAAATGTAAAACCAGAATGAAGAATTCCCTTAAAACTTTGGGAGATTACACCCTGAATATGGCACTGTAAACTAGGAATTTAAAGCATTTGTGTTTTGTTGATGTTAGACCCCCGAAAACTCAAGTATCCGGGGTCTCAGGCCAGGTTCGCGGTCACCCAAATCACCAGGCGGATTTGAGAGCTTGCTGCAAACTGCACGAGGTTTTATTGTGATTTAACGAGCTAACCCTATGTTAGCTCGGGTCTTTCACCCACCCGCCATGGTGGACGGCTAGAAAAGACGGCTCCTTGGGTCTCCCAAAAGATCTTATAGCGTAAGGGGAGTGTCTAGGGGTACGCACAGGCTCATGATTGGTGTGCCTCCAGGCTTGGAGGACTTGCCCTGTGTTGATTGGTCAACTGGTTGTTATGGCTCATAGGCCCTCCCAGGGTGGTTGCTATGCTCTCTACGTCATTGTCGTGCGCTTGTCCGTAAAGCACACCCAGGGTCGTAAAGCATAGCGCCACCAGCTAACTTCTGATTGGTTCCTTGTCACAAGACAGGCATCTGACCTCTAAGTGACTAAGGTTCCTTGTCACGAGACAGGCATCTGACCTCTACGTGACCAAGGCAGGTTTATGGCAAGCACGTGTTCGGCTGTTATGGCTGCCAAAAGGAAGCTGGTTCCTTCATTGAGACAAGGTCTTCTTTTGATCAAAATGGCCATGATGATCCAAGGTGGCTGAAGGTGGCCTTGGACTTCCCATTCTTGCCTTAACTTGCCATGTGTTAGAATAAAAGGTACAGCCAGGCAGTGGTGGTGCATGCCCCTTTATTGCCACCACTCTGGAGCAGAGGAAGGCAGATCTCTGAGTTCGGGGCTAGCCTGATTTACTGCGTGAGTTCCCAGATAGCCAGGACTACATAGAGAAATCCACTCTTGAAGAAACAACAACAGAAAAGAGAGTTATGGCTGGTGTTGGTGGTACATGCCTTTAATCTCAACACTCAAGAGGCTGAGATAGGTGGATCTCTGTGAGTTCAAGGCCAGCCTGGTCTACAGAGTGATTTCCAGGACTGCCTCCAAAACAATACAGAGAAACCCTGTCTTGAAAAAAAAGACACTGGGTTCCTTCCTGGTCTGTCTCCTGGGTGGTCTCCACACCCTGCCCCACCCGTGGTTCCATTCCTCTTCTCCACCCAGGTTGCAGTCTGATCTTTATCTAACACCCTTGCCCCCTGGGGAACTAAGGGTGGCTTCTACCTCAAGCCTCTGCTGTTTGTTTTTACTTAATTAAGTTTAGATAAAAAGAATTTTCATTAGCTCAGGCTGTCCTAAACTTGCTGGGTAGGGGAGGATGACCTTGAACTGTTCCTTCCCCAGCCTCAAACCTCTATCTTCCCAGACCTGCCACAGTAGATGACTGACAGAGAAAGCAACTCAGCCTTGAACTCCAGAACACAGTCGGTTATGACAGTAAGAATTTCTCCTTGTTGTCTTACTTTTTGTCTATTATCAGACAAAGATAAATTCTGAGCTGACTCTTACTCAGAACAATGTGTGGCACACATGAATAAATTCAGCAAGCTGAAGGAAGGCTGAGGCAGGAGGATTGTGTAGATTCCAACACAAGATCATCTGCAAAGTAAAAGTCCTTCTGAGAAGTAATTCATGAGCCAAGTGCATAAATAAGTAAATGAATGAATTTAAAAAGTAAGTGAACTGAGTGTTGTAAAGCAAATCCATACATGCACTCCTGATATTCATGCTAGGGTCTGAATTTTCCTTTTTATTTTTTCTTCCCCCCTTGGAGCTTTAGTTCAAAGAGCATTAAGGCCGGACAGTGGCTCACGCCTTTAATCTCAGCACTCGGGAGGCAGTGGCACGGCAATCTCTGTCAGTTCAAAACAAGCCTGGTCTATGAAGGAACCGGCTTCCCTTTTGGCAGCCATTACAGCCGAACACATGCTTGCCATAAACCTGCCTTGGTCACGTAGAGGTCAGATGCCTGTCTCGTGACAAGGAACCCATCAGAAGTTAGTCACTAGAAAGTCAGATGCCTGTCTCATGACAAGGAGCCAATCGGAAGTTAGCTGGTGGCGCTATGCTTTACGACCCTGGGTGTGCTTTACGGACAAGCGCACGACAATGACGTAGAGAGCATAGCAACCACCCTGGGAGGGCCTATGAGCCATAACAACCAGTTGACCAATCAACACAGGGCAAGCCCTCCAAGCCTGGAGGCACACCAATCGTGAGCCTGTGCGTACCCCTAGACACTCCCCTTACGCTGCCCTATAAGATCTTTGGGGAGACCTTAGGAGCCGTCTTCTCTAGCTGTCCGCCATGGTGGGTGGTTGAAAGACCCGAGCTAACATGGGGTTAGCTCGTTAAATTACAATAAAGCCTCGTGCAGTTTGCAGCAAGCTCTCGAATCCGCCTGGTGATTGGGGTGACCGCGAACCTGGCCTGAGACCCCGGATACTTGAGTTTTCGGGGGTCTAACATTTTGGGGGCTCGTCCGCGATTTGCGACCACCCTTCACCTGAGTGGATTCGATCTTGGAGGTAAGATGATTGGAGCTCGAAACTTATATATGTTCAATGTTCTATGTTTCTTGTTTTGTCTCTTGCTGTTTTGTTTGGTGCCATGATTTGTATTTGATCTGCGCAGAATTTGTATTTGTAATTCGGACTTCTGGGGATGACCCTGAAGTCCTGCCCTGGATGAAAGTCCGAGGGTTGCTTGATTTGATCTGCGCAGAATTTGTAATTTGTATTTGATCTGCGCAGAATTTGTAATTGAACCATAGGGTAAGCAGACTTGCGAGAACCTTGGTTCCACCCTGGATGAAAGTCCAAGGTTTGGTTGTAATTTTGGTTTGGGGCACCATTTCTTTGCCGCGGTTTGTCCTGTCTAATGTTTGTGCTGTCTAATGTGCTGTCATTTGTGTTATGTGTTTCTTAAGCATCTCTTTCTGTCCCACATTGCCCATGCACGTGGCATGCATGGGTCAGGGGTCTTTTCTTGTTGCCCTAAGCACATGGCACGGGAAAGGAGTTCTGCCATGTGTCACGGGTTAGAATGTGTTATGTTGGAGTCCCCCGATGCTGCTTTTCTGAACTCGAACCACTGCTGCAGCCCTTACAGCTGAGCCTGGCCCATGTAGGTGAGTCTTTCCCTATCCCCACTTGCCGGTCCCGTGGGTCCCTGCCATTTGCCTAGCTGCCCGGCATTCTTTGTGCTCTACACACATGGTATGCAGGGGGGCCGCAGGAGTCTTTTTCCCACACCTGGATTGGCCTAGGGTCTGGGGTTACCAGCAGCACCCCTACCCCAGGTCTCTCTGCCTTGAGCACATGGAGCTAGCTCAGGCAGATGAACCATCTGTCCTGATCCGGATATTCTAAAAACAATAACAACAAAAAAGGGCCTTACAGTTATTAAAAATTGTAAAAGGGACTTTGACAAAATTTTTATGTTGACTAAAAAATGGGAAAAAAATGTAAGAGACTTAAATAATAAAGAGGGAAAGAAAAAAAATTGTCTAAGAATGTCTAAGAGGGTCAGAAATAAACTAAAAGGTTATAGAGGGTTAAAGCAAGTTGTTGGAGGTCAGAGAAAGAGAAAGTTATAGAGGGTTAAAATAAGTTGTAAAAGGTCAGAGAAAAGTTGTTAAAGGTCAGAGAAAAGGTTGTTACTAGTCAAAAAAAATGTAAACTGTGCTATGGTTTCTCATGTCTACAAATAAATTTTAAAAATGGTAATATAAGTTAAAATTTTAACTATATTAAGCTAATTCTGTTTTTAAAAGTCCTGTTTATTTCTCAAGTAAATTATGTATACTTGTTTTAAAAATGTCCTATTTCCTGGTATAAACAAACATGTTAAGCAAAGCAAGTTACGGCCATTTTGTAACTAGTCACATGACTTGACTGGTCGCCATTTTGCTAAAGTTAAAAAAAAATACTTAAGCCGCCATCTTGACTAAAGGTGACCCCATGGAAATTAGAGGTACCATCTTAGAAACAAGTTTTTCAATTAAGATTTAAAATGTTAATGCTTCTATACATTACAGAAAGACCTTAAGGGAATTTAAATTTCTTTTTAAAACCAGTTTTCAAATGTTTGTTTTTATTAATGTTTGTACTTAAAGAGCTTCAATTTAGAATTATTTCTAAGCAAAGCCTGACAATGTAAAGTTCTTGTTTTATAAAAGATGCTAATCTGTTACAGTTTGTGTTTTCAGAAGTTAAGTTTAGGATGTTGGTAGCACACACCTTTAAGCTCAGGATGTTGATGGCACATGCCTTTAATCCCAGCATTCGGGAGGAAGAGGCAAATGGATCTTTATGAGTTCAAGGCCTGCCTGGTCCGGCAGATCGAATTCCAGGACAGGCTCCAAAGTCACAGAAAAACCCTGTCTCAGAAAGAAGTTAAGCTACTGTTTAAGAAATATAAGGTAGCTCTATGCAGTTTTAAGTTCAGCTGTATTACAGAAAGACTTTAACTAGCCACCTGTGTGCTTCTTGTATGCTTAAGGAAAGTAATTAAAACAGACAAACAGACCTCTAATGCTTCAGAGATCTTCAGAATATGGCATTTAAATTGTTATCTTTAAAGTTTATAATGTCAGACAGACTGCCAGATCCGGACAGTGACCCAAAGTCTCCAAAGAAGATTACGAGGCACCTCAGTTCCTGCACCTGGACCAGTGAGCGAGATGCTCAGATGTGAAACCTGCCGCCTGCCAGAACCTGGCCGAGAATGTGGACAAAGCTGCTGGACACTGGAAAATTGATTGTACCCCTTTGCCTAGACAAAACAAGGTCAGTCTTTTCCATGTCCCTCTTCCACAGAGAGGAAAAAAACTCTCACAGTATAGGCCTGGCGAAGATTGCTGGTCTTTGAGACACCTGCCTCCAGCGGTAATGGAGAAACTTGGGTATGGACTGGCTTCTAACTGGCTTCTGTCACTTTTCAGTAGATTCGGATAAAATATACCCTTCTCAGATCTCTGAAATATTACTGGTTGTCAGCTTGACAGCATCAGACAGTCAGATCCACTATAGACTAGTCAGTATGTTAGCTGATAAAATAGTAACTATATACTGTTCAGGCACGAGCTCAAGATTTTTAAGTTTATTTTGGTTGTCATCTAAGTACAAACTTAAAGGGCTTTTCATCAGGCCAAAGGCACCTCTGTCCAATCCATACCTGGCTCTCTGGACAGAAGAAAAATGTACATGCTTATAGCCCAAATCTGTAGTTTTTGCTAAATATGTTCCTGCTGTTTAAACAGATATCCAGATATCTGCTTTTTCTACACTGTGGGCTTCAGTAAATAAGTTTTAACCTCTGTTCCTAGTTTAAACATGTCTTAAACAGGTTTCTGCTTCTGGCAGACATCTGAATATCAGTTGCTGACTACAGACTGTTCTAAGACTGCGAGCCCTAGACTTGCTGTGGATGTGAACCAGTTCAGCTGATATGGACACCCCCTGTCTCTGCAACAGTGTCTGCTAACCAGAAGCCCCTGATGGATTCCCCATTGCCTAAATTCCTTTTTGCTTTTGACTAGCATTTCAACCTTCTGGGGTCCCTAACTTCGTCCCAAAGTCAGCAGGAAGCAGTTTGGAAAAGAATTTCGCCGTCCATTTTCCCTGGTTAAAATGCTAAGTCAAAGGGAACTCCCTTGCATGGGGATGCCAGTATCTATCACTCCCTGATGGGGATGCTAGAGAGACAGCAATTCCATGATTGGAATTTACAAAAAAGAAAATGGGGGAATGAAGGAACCGGCTTCCCTTTTGGCAGCCATTACAGCCGAACACATGCTTGCCATAAACCTGCCTTGGTCACGTAGAGGTCAGATGCCTGTCTCGTGACAAGGAACCCATCAGAAGTTAGTCACTAGAAAGTCAGATGCCTGTCTCATGACAAGGAGCCAATCGGAAGTTAGCTGGTGGCGCTATGCTTTACGACCCTGGGTGTGCTTTACGGACAAGCGCACAGCAATGACGTAGAGAGCATAGCAACCACCCTGGGAGGGCCTATGAGCCATAACAACCAGTTGACCAATCAACACAGGGCAAGCCCTCCAAGCCTGGAGGCACACCAATCGTGAGCCTGTGCGTACCCCTAGACACTCCCCTTACGCTGTCCTATAAGATCTTTGGGGAGACCTTAGGAGCCGTCTTTTCTAGCCGTCTGCCATGGGGGGTGGGTGAAAGACCCGAGCTAACATGGGGTTAGTTCGTTAAATTACAATAAAGCCTCGTGCAGTTTGCAGCAAGCTCTCGAATCCGCCTGGTGATTGGGGTGACCGCGAACCTGGCCTGAGACCCCGGATACTTGAGTTTTCGGGGGTCTAACAGTCTACAAGAGCTAGTTCCAGGATAGACTCCAAAGCCACAGAGAAACCCTGTCTCGAAAAACAAAAACAGGCCGGGCATTGGTGGCACACGCCTTTAATCCCAGCACTCGGGAGGCAGAGGCAGGTGGATCTCTGTTTCAAAACCAAAAAAACAAAACAAAACAAAAAAGACAAAACAAAACAAAAAATAGAGCATTAAGAAGGAAGTTCCCTAGAAGATTAAATGGGTGGAGCAAAATCATCCAATCAGATGGCAGCTATTGGTGGAGGTGCAGCTGCTAAGGAGAAAGTCCTATAAAGGTGTCATTGGAGCCAGAGAAGACACTCCAGCTTCAGAGACTGTCATCAGTGACCAGATCAGGTAAGTCCTTTACGCCCATCAGGACACCCTTACTGCTTCAGAGACATTTTAGACACAAGAGAGCCCAGGGCATCCTGCAATCTGTCTCTTCATCAACAGACAGAAGACACTGGGATTCAAAACCCAAGGTCTGCTTTCTTCTCCATGTCCTCTGTAATTGTTTGGTTTGATTTTAGCTGTTGACACCAGGCTTCACTGTCCAGACTCTGCTAGACCTGGCTAGGCTGCTGCACTGGGTTGGGGATCAGGATCTGCCTGCCTCAGTCTTCTGAGTGCTGGAATGGCCGGCATGCTCTACCTTGTTCTGCTTCATATCATGTAATTATCTTGTATGTGGTTCTTTTGAGACCAGGCCTCCTCACTCTGGAAACCATGAAGCCCTGAATCCTTGGCATGGCTTCTGCTTCAGCCTCCCAACATCTGGGATTCCTGTTGGGAGATAATCTGTCTTCATTGATGCTTTGCTAGGTGCACATAGAAAACTTTTTCTTTGCTTTTGAAATAGTTTGGTTCTGTAGTCCATGTTAGACTCAGACCTGCGGCAAGTCACTGACCTGATCCTCCTGAGTGTGGAGATCAAAAGCCTGAATGTATTTTCAAATTCCTCTTAGTTTTTGGAGACAAGGTAACAATTCAGAATAAATTGGTCTAGAGAGCATATGTGACACAGGATGGCCTTGAACTATCTTGCTGCCTCCACTTCCCAATTATGATCATGGAAGATAATGTGCTTTAGTTGGTGTCAGGGACACATGCCTTTAATCCCAGCATAATAGCAGGCAGAGGCAGGAGGATCTCCATGAGTTCAAGGTCAGCCTGCTGTACAGAACTATGTCGAGGACAGCGAAGGTAAACAAAGAGGCCCTGAGTCAAAAAGAAAAACAAGCAGGTGTTCATTTTTAAAAGATAACAATATTATTTGTGATAGAATTCTATTAGGTCATGAACTCTAACTCAGGCTGACTTGGAACTGGCAATCATCTTTAATGCACCTCACAAAAGGTGCAATATAGGTCCCAGACCTGTTTCTTCATATCCAGCTCTGAAAGTTTCATTTTTTGAGACATAACCTCAAGGATGGCCTTCCATGTTTTCTTACCAAGTGAAAGTGTTCAGTTTCGGGTTCCAGGTGGTTTTTATTTATTTATTATTTTATTATTTTTTTATGGTTTTTTGAGACTGGGTTTCTCTGTGTAGCTTTGGAGCCTATCCTGGCACTCGCTCTGGAGACCAGGCTGGCCTCAAACTCACAGAGATCTGCTTGCCTCTTTCTCCCGAGTGCTGGGATTAAAGGCGTGCTCCATCAACGCCGAGCTGGGTTCCATGTGTTTTGCAGTTTAATCCAGCCTGGAATAGAACTCGGAGACCCTTGTATTTTGGCAAGCACTCTGAGTAACTCAGCTACATGTATGACCGGGCTTTACAATTCTCTCCAGGGACAGGAGAGATAGCAAAGCTGATGGGACACCACTCTGGCTGTTCTTCTGTAACCTGGGTTCCATTCTCAGGACCCCCATGGCAGATCACAGACACTTGTAAGGCATCTAAGGCCCTCTGTAAACCTGGGCACTTCATGCAAAAAATGCACATACATACATACGTGCAGGCCCAGTAGCCATACACCAAAACCTATATTTTTTATACGTAAAATTCCTTCAAGAGGCTGGCTGGATAAATTTTGTTTGTATGTTAGTCTTGACTTAGTTAGGTTTCTTGTTTGCTTGATTTTTAGAGACAGGGTTTTTCTGTTGCCCTGGCTGTCCTGGAACTCACACAGTAGACTAGGCTGGCCTTGAACTCACAGAGATCTACTTGCATTTGCCTCCAGAATGCTGGGATTAAAGGCGTGCACCACCACCCCCCAGTGATTTACGTGGGTTTCTACTGAGAAACAAACGACAGACTGTAATTTATGTTTAGGTTGTTCTGTTTTGTTCAGGGCCTTTGAGATGAGACACGGTTTCAGAGCTGGGCTGCTTTTATACCTATGCCTTTCTAGCTCTGTCTCTGCTTCCTCGATATGTTTTTTTCAGTGAAAGTCTCCTTTGGTTTTTCCAGGTAGGGTTTCAATGTCACAATCCTGGATGTTACTCTGGAGACCACGCTGGCCTTGAACTCATGGAGATCTGCCTACCTCTGCCTTCTAAAGCTGAGATTAAAGGCATGTCCAACAGCTCCCTTGTGGTCTAATGGTTGTTATATGTGTTTGTAATCCCAGGAATGATACTTCATGGACTGCAATTTAATGGTTGAATTGAAATAGAATTTTTTTTTTGAGACATGGTTTCTCTGTTTAGCACTGACTATCATAGAACTGACTCAGTAAACCAGGCTCGTTAGCCTCTGCTTCTCAAGCTTGGGGTTAAAGGCATGTGCCACCACTTCCATCTAATTGAAGGAATTTGTGTACGTATTTTGCTTACATTTTTTTTTTTGTATGTATCTTGAAAACATACCTGGCGATTGTTTTGCTAAGAGGGGTCACAAGACACAGTGATTCTTGGGACAGTGTCTATTGAAAAACAATGGTTTAGGCCTGTTCAAGCTGACATAAAAAAACCAGGAGAAGCGAGGGAACAAGTCCCTGTTCTAGGACAGCCTGGGGTCCATGAGTGACTCTGACTCTGTCAAATAAAAGGCAATGATGGATTTGAGTGCAGCTCAGTGGTAGAGCACTTGTCTACCATGGATGAGCATCTAATCTCAGCTCAGTGCCAAACAACCTCAGGCAAAACCAAAGGGAGTTGGTGGTCCCCACCTTTAATCCCTGCACTCTGAAGGCAGAGGCAGGCCGATCTCTGAGTTTGATATCAGTCTGGTCTACAAGAACTAGTACCAGGACAATCTCCAAAGCCACAGAGAATGGAGCTCAGATTTTTCCTTCCTGGATTCATCCTTCCAAAGGGTATGAGATTCAGAGTCAAATGACTGTAATGAATAAACCCAAATCTCCAAGGCCAGAGAGATGAGAGATGCTAACTGTGAGGAAGAGAAAGCTTCCTAAGAAAGATTGTGACAATATGTTTTCTCCTAAATTCTGCCCAGCAAGGATCATCTGCCTACACTCATCAGAATGAGTTTCAAAGAACCACTCACACTCCTTCAGCTGGCAGTGCAAAGCTTAATAAGGAATGAAACTTTGGCGAACTCTACCCTGCAGGACCTGCCAAATGATCTCTTTCCCCCGCTGCTCAAGGAGGCCAACACTCAGAGAAAAGCAAATTTTATTAAGATCCTGGTGGCAGAGTGGCCCTACTCTCACCTTCCAGTTGGGTGGCTGATCAACAACCCCACCTTGGAGACCCACCAGGCTATGTTGGATGGAGTAGACACATGGCTCAGACGAAGGTTTTGCCCCAGGTAAGCAATAACCATACAATGTCAAATACCACACTCTGGGGTATATGAAGGAACATCTGGTCTGAGTGAGTGTAGGGCCAAAGGTGGATGAGGCTACAGAGACCTTGGCAGCTGTTGAGTCCAATGAGTAAATATCAATTAAGTATGAGATACCTCTTGAAGCAGATGTCCTGAAAAGATGATGAGCTTGTCCATGTGTCTACACCAGTTAATGGAAATAGGAGCTGACAGAAATCCAGAGCTACTGAATGTAGGGAAACAGGACAGGCCTTCAAATGCAGCTCAGGCTAAGAGCTCTACCGTGGCCCGCTTGGGGGTCTGGGTTGGAGAGCCAGCACTGAAAACCACAAATAGGAAGAAGACAGAGAGAGGAAAAACACCATCAGATTAGGAGAAAACAGTCTTGGGTCTCAACTTACCTCCTGTCATTTCTCTTGTATCCACAGAGGGCAGAAGCTTCAAGTGGTTGACTTGAGGAATGTTCCAGTGCAGAAGGGCCATTCTTTATCAACACTGAAGCATCGTTTAAAGGTCGTCACTGAACTTTGCCTCCCCCTGGATCATTACCAGGCACAGCTGTTGGAGTGGGTGGAGGAGAGAAGGCCTTCCCTGCAGCTGTGCTGTGTGAAGCTGAAGGTTGGGACATTGCCATTCCACAGCGTCAAGAATGTCTTCAAAATTTTACAACCAGAGCTTATCGAAGAGTTGGAACTGAATACAGTGGGGAGTCTGTCCACATTGGCAAAATTTGTACCTACCTTGAGAAGGATGAGGAATCTTCAAAAAATGGTGCTGATGCGTGCCTTCCAAGGAAGGACTGCCACTGCTGGAGAGGAGAAGCATGTCACCTCGGTCATTTCTCTCTTTTCAAAACTCAGCTGTCTGCAGCATCTCACCATACAGGATGTCTATTTCCTAAATGATCACATGAATCAGTTGCTTAGGTAAGAAGATGGAGAGCAGACCTTCTTTCCTACACCAGAGAGTAGAGGGCCCCTGGGTTCTGCAGACCGCCGTGCATTTCTTTCACAAGGAATATGTGAGGAGGGTCTTCTTCCCTGGGAAATGACTCACGGGCCCTCATGACCTCACATCGCTGAGCAATGAAGAGGGACGGGTCGTGTGGAGGGAGCTGCCGTGGTTGAAGGACAACACTGTAGGTTAGATCTCGTGAGGGTGGAAATCTGTGCAGTTTCCACCAGAGCAATCCTGTCACATCTAATGTGAGGAACAGGACAAAGAAGAGGGCACTGCATAGGGAGGGGAGGACTCAGACACGCACAGTTTCCCAGGCGAGCCCCGTGTTTAGATCTGGGAGAACCCGTCCCAGGCTGCCCCAAATTCCCAAACAGTGTGAGGCTCTATTGAGCATGAGTGGGCTAAGTAGACAGCAAATGGAAAAGCTGAAGAGTGAACAAGTGTAGAGCCTGTGACAGGGAGGCAGTGATTCTTCAGGAGGCAGCCTGACATGTGACCATGTAGGCCCCTTCTTTCTCTTCCTGTGGGCCCTCTAGCCTAGTGGTATCCATCACAACTGTAGGTGGCTGCTTATCACTGAAGAATAGGAAAGGTAGCTGTGGAATGCGCCAGTCCCACCATGAAGGTGATGCCCCAGGGTGGAAGGGGTGTGACCTGAGTAAGCAGAGTCCAAAGGCTTGACTGCTCATTGCAAACCCATGGTCACACTCACCCTGGCCACATGGTCCCCTCTACCTCTACCATAAACCCACCAGTATGTTTTGAAATAACCCTTGGTCTCTCCTTAGGTGCCTGAAGACCCCCTTGGAGTGCCTGTCCATCTCTCTGTGCAAGTTCTCACAGTCAGACTTGGATTCCTTTGCCCGGTGGAGTCACTCTGGGCTGAAACATCTGTACTTGAGAGGAGTCATTTTACGTGATTTGGATTTTATTTCTCTCAGGATTTTCTTAGAGAGTGTTGCAGACACTCTGCAGACCCTGAAAATAAAAGACTGTGGGATGCAGGATGCTGATGTCAGGATCCTTCTCCCTGCCCTGAGCCAATTCTCCCAGCTCACCATCATCAATCTCATAGACAATGATTTCTCCACAGACACGCTGAAAGAACTTCTGCGCCACACTGCCAACCTAAGGCAGCTGACCAAGGAGCGGTACCCTGCTCCCAAGGAGGTCTATGATCACTATGGGTACACCCAAGTAGAGGAATTTTCCCAACTTTGTGCTGAGCTCAAGGACACACTCATCTCTATAAGGGAGTTTAAGTCACTCCACTTTAAGAGCACGGCCTGCTATGACTGTGGCAAGCGTTATATCTATGAACTGGACACCATACTCTGTGAGTGCTCCCTCTAATACCTCTAATAAGACATGAATGCATAAGACAGGCTTCTCATCCGGAGAACCTCAGAAGATGAGGTTTTGGGCATTACTCCGTGTGATGGAAAGAAAACCATGTGTACAGTAGAGACAGAACAAGAGCCTGGCATTGCAGAGCACATCGGTTCAGTCAGGTTGCTGTCTTGTGGTGAAAGAAAGAGTTCTCCATATCCAAATGGAGCACCTCTCAGGATTGCCTCTGCAGGGCCTTTCTCCAGCATACAAAGTGATGCTGAGATCCCGAGAACCGGATATTCTCTCTGCTGTGTATCCCAGTCATTAACCTGCTTCTGAAGGTCGGGGTCCTTCAAAGTAGCAATGGAAGCAAAGGCAAGGTTTGAGGAAGGCAGTTGTGATAAATGAGCATCAGACTGCAATCCAGGGTACTCAGGCTAGGAGGGGCTGTGGGGCCCTCAAAGATGACCTAAGAAAGACAAAAGGCAAAGGATTAGGGGATGGACAGGCTGACCAGAGACTCCTCATCCACTTCCTGTCACTTACAGATGAATGGGGTCTGCAACAGACTTCAGCAAACCCAGGTGATTGTAGGTCACCTGTCTGTAGTTCAGGGTTCCCGACTCTGGCTGGCTACCTGTACATTAAGACCTCCAGGAGATGAACAAAGGTCCATGTCCTGTCCTAAAGTATTGCCAGTCCCTAGGATCTGCATAAGAAATTCCCATTAATAAATTCCCAGTGTGCCTCTATTTATTTTAGTTTATTTCTTTGGTTTTGTATGACAGGGTTTCTCTGAATAGCCTTGGCTGTCCAGAAACTAACTCTATGGTCCAGGCTGCCCTCAACTCACAGAGATCCACCTCGTTAATGAGTGTCTGAGCAGAGCCATTGGTTTGTTTGTATCTGTATAAGCAGGCAGCAATAAAGAATATTGTGTCACAGCTTTTGTTTTTTCTTTATTATTTATTTTTCTATATTATAAGATATGGGTTGTCAAGATTGCTCAATGGGTAAAGGGTACCTGGGGCCAGCCTTGGCAATCTGAGTTTGAATCAGAGACCAGCCTGGTCTACAAGAGCTACTTCCAGGACAGCCTCCAAAGCCACAGAGATACACCCATTTAATGGAATGGGCAGGCTGACTCCAACATTGACCTCAATCTTACACAAGCAGGTAATGGCAAGAATGTAGTGTCACAAGGGGGTGGAGCAGACTCTGAAGACCCCTTACAGAAGGCCTCACCTCTTTGGGGAGCCGAAAGGGTATGGAATAGGTACGGTGTTAGTTGGTGGTGGGGCAGGAGAGGAGGGGAAGGAGAGGGACTTAGGATTGACATTTATAGACATTTTAGTAACATAAAAAATTTTGAAAAGGAATGTTGTGTCATGGGCAAGCACACCCAAGATGAACTTGCTGCAATGATCCCATGATTCAATACTGTGAATGGATGCTGAATTGCATAGAACATAACTGAGGAACTTTCACCAATTACATATTTTATTTTTAGATTCTTTAGTAGAATCACAAATTTCTCCCATCTCTTAAATACCATGCGTATCGCTCATTGCTGTTCAAACACATGATCTTTTTTTAATGGGTATTACGTGCACATATACATATGTACACTATATGCACATGTATAAATATTCCTAAATATACTTTGCTTCATCTGTACAGTGTCACGTGTATGCATGCCTTCTATTAGAATCTGAACAAAAGTAGAAATGTCCTGAGAAGAGAGCTAGAGAGACAGCTGAGAAGTTCGAAAAGGACTTGATATTTATTTATTTTTTATAGATTTTTCCAGACAGTGTTTCTCTGTGAAGCTTGGACCCTGTCCTGGCACTCTCTCTGGAGACCAGGCTGGCCACGAACTCACAGAGATGCTTCTTCCTCTCAAGGTGTAGGATTAAAGGGGTGTACCCTGCATGTTATTTTAAGGGACTTAGGATAGGTTCTCAGTAACCATGTGGTGACTCAGAACCTGCTGTAATAGGGATCAGACATAATTTATGACCTTCACAGACAGGCACTGCTCTTAACCGCTGAGCCATCTCTCCTGCCCCCTCTTTCTTTTTTTTTTTTTTTGAGACAGGGTTTCTCTGTGTAGCTTTGGAGCCTATCCTGGCACTTGCTCTGGAGACCAGGTTGGCCTCGAACTAATAGGGATCCGCCTACCTCTGCCTCTGCCTCACAAGTGCTGGGATTAAAGGCGTGTGCCACCAATGCCCATCTGGTTTTTTTTTTTTTTGAGACAGTGTTTTTTGGGTATGTAGCTTTAGAGCTTTTCCTGGTCCTGAATTCAATGAGATACCCTGCTTGTACCTTCCACCTGCCAGGATTAAAGGCATACACCTCTACCACCCAGCTAAATTAGCACTTCCCTTATGCGTGTTTGCTGTGCTGTGTACATGCTGATGACCTTGTGGCCTCACTTGACTCCATAACATAGTCAGCTGTGCCTAGATCTGGGAACCTCCCAATTCTGATGGCCAGAGAAGTGGCCATTATTCATGAAGAGGAGAAAGAAGGAACAAACCTGCTTGGAAATCAGAGTGAGCTCAATGCCACTATCAGAAATTTAGGAGAGATGGTGTCCCATGGGAAAATGTGAAGTGATCTGTGAGATGGGTGTGGCATCACAGCCTGGGAGGTGCATAGGGGCGCTCACAGCTATCCATCCAGGAAAGACAATGGCCTGAGACCTGGTTGAGGCAATGTCTGTAATCACCTTGTGGGGATTCAAGATGCGTATGTTTGAGAATTGTCTAAAATAGGCAAGGCTCTTCTTGAACTCCAGATCATTCTGGATCTATAGAGATACTTGGACCCATTTTAGAATTGCAGTTAGAATCTGCTCTGTAATTTAAACCCTTAGCATTCCCTTCAATAAGGCTTCACAGATCACGGTTCTGCTATTGTTTGAATTATCATTTCCCTGAACTGTAGCTTACAAGTTGTTCTGGGATGTGCTAGTAGCTGTCTGATGACAGCCCCATGTCACAGCTGAGCTGAGAACTCATCTTTAGCAATGTGGTTGCTTCAGACTTGAGAATTTTACTTGACATTGTCTGACAGTATCATCTCAAAAAAATGAAGGATCCAGGAAGCACATACAAGACATACCTGGGAACTAGAATTAAGTCCTGAACAGAGAAGATCACAGATCCAGGATAGACATCCCTGCCTGAAGAATCATGCGTCTACCTTAATTTAAACCAAAACAGATAGATGATCTGGGAATGTGGTTCAAACTCACAGCACTTGTAAATAGGGCTCCAAACCCCACAACCAACCACTTATATCAACACATAACATATCTTTTTTTTCCTTATTTTTCATTAGTTCAAATAGGAATAAGGTTGCTTCACCTGTCAATCTGTTTTCCCTCTCCCTTCCCTCTCCCCAACCCTCCCACCCAGTCCCCTAGCTGCCCCCCAACCCCTTCCACACTCTACTCCCCAGGCAGGATAGGGCCCTTGACCGTACCTTCCCGAAGTCCACCACATCATCTTGGGCGGGGCCTAGGCCCTCCCCCATGTGTCCAAGCAAGAGTGCATCCCTTGACTTGGGATGGGCTCTCAAAGTCCCTCCTTACACCAGGGAAAAAGACTAATCCACTACCAGGGGTGCCCTAGAGTGCAGAGGCCTCCTCATTGACATCCATGTTCTGGGATCTGGATCAGTCCTGTAGTGGCCTCCCAGACAGCAGTCTGGGGTCCATGTGCTTCCCCTTGTTCAGGCCAGCTGTTTCTGTGGGTTTCACCAGCCTGGTACTGACCACTTTGATCTTCATTCCTCCCTCTCTGCAACTAGATTCAAGAGTTCAGTTCAGGGTATATCTGTGGGTGTCTGCCTCTGCATCCATCAGCCACTGGATGAGGTTCTCTAGGGTGGCATAAAAAGCAGTCATCAGTTTCATTAGGGGAAGGGCATTTTGGATAGCCTCTCCATTGCCTAGATTATCAGTTTGTGTCATCCTTGTAGATCTCTGGAAATCTCCCTTGTGCCAGATCTTTCTTTGGTCCTATAATGGCTCCCTCTGATAAGGTATCTCTCATCCTGCTCTCCTCTATGCTTCCTCCAACTCAATATTTCTGCTCAATATTTCTGCTCATCCATTTTCTCCTCTCCACTCCTCTTCTCCTCTCATTCTGGCAGCTCTCTCTCCCCTATCCTTATGCTCCCAATTAGCTCAGGATTTTCTGCCCCTTCCCATTCTCTGGGGTCCATGCATTTTTCCCTTAGAGTCTTTCTCATTTCCTAGTTTCTTTGGTGAAGAAATACTTTTAATACTTTGCTCTATGTCTAAAATTCATATATGAGTGAGTACATACCATGTTTGGCTTTTTGTGACTGGGTTACCTCACTCAGGATGGTTTCTTCTAGTTCCTCCATTTGCCTGCAAATTTCAAGATTCCATTGCTTTTTTCTGTTGAGTAGTACTCCATTGTGTAAATGGACCACATTTTCTCTATCCATTTTTCACTTGAGGAACACCTAGGTTTATTCCAGGTTCTGGTTATTACAAACAATGCTGCTATGAACATGGTTGAACATATGTCCTTGTTTTATGAATGTGCATTGTTTGGGTATATGCCCAAGAGAGGAATTGCTGAATCTTGAGTTAGACTGATTCCCATTTTTCTGAGCAAACGCCATACTGATTTTCAAAGTGGTCTTACAAGTTTGCACTCCCACCAGCATTGGAGGAGTGTTCTTTTTTCTCCACATCCTCTACAACATAGATTGTCATTGGTGTTTTTGATTTTAGCCATTCTGCCCTGTCTAAGATGGTATCTCAGAGTTGTTTTGAGTTACATTTCACTGATGGCCAAGGATTTTGAGCACTTTCTTAAGTGTCTTTCAGCCATTTCAGATTCCTCTGTTGACCATTCCCTATTTAGTTCTGTACTCCAATTTTTTTTTCTTGGTTTTTCGAGACAGGGTTTCTCCATGTAGCTTTGCAGCCTATCCTGGCAGTCGCTCTGTAGACCAGGCTTGCCTCGAACTCACAGAGATCCGCCTGCCTCTGTCTCCTGAGTGCTGAGATTAAAGGCATGCACCACCAACCCCCAGCGAAACCCTATCTTGAAAAAAAAAAATCTGGGATCCTTACACCTGTGTCTCCTGGGGGGTCCCCCACACCCTACCCCACCCATAGTTACTTTCCTCTTCTCCATCCAGGTTGCAGTCTGATCTTTGTCTAACATTCTTGCCCCCTGGGGAACTAAGGGTGGCTCCTCCCAAGCAAGCCACTGCTGTTTGTTTTTACTTAATAAT